>NC_054377.1:96122503-96335003 GCF_017654675.1 Xenopus laevis | reverse complement strand
CATACTAAATGCTCAAGTGCTATTGCCCTTTGGGTGGCAAGTAATAAGTATAAGTATTTCATATATGTCCATTAGCAAACAACCAGCAGGTGGCATTTACTATTCTGCTTTTTAAAAGCAAGCCTCTAAAGGGTCCCCAACCTTTTTTACCCGTGAGCTACATTTAAATGTAAAAAGAGTTAGGGAGCAACACAAGCATGAAAAAGTCCCTCGCGTGCCAAATGAGGGCTATGATTGGCTATTTGGTAAGCCCTATGTGGACTGGCAGCCTACAGGAGGTTCTGCTTGGCACTATACTTAGTTTTTTTGCAACTAAAACCTACTTCAAAAATAAGAACCTGCTTTGAGGACACTGGAAGCAACATCCAAGGGTTGGAGAGCAACATGTTGCTCACAAGCTACTGGTTGGGAATCACTGCTCTAAACATTGTATTACATAGCCCTCTTTGTGCGTGCTTAACATAATTTTAGGCCACATTTATTGATTTATAACTGTTAGTAGTGGTTTGACAAGCTCTCATACTGCTTGGTACTTGGACAGGAAGTGAGTCTAAGCATCTTGTTGGATAATACTTTCAAGTGTTGCTATTTAAAGCTAAAAGATACCTTCTTTAACTAAAATGTTAATTTTCTCAGTTAATATAGTGAATAATGTATGCCCAATTGTATAATATAAGGCTATTTCAAGTCACCAATGAGTTCCATTGGACCCTAAAACGATCATGGAACTAAAAGATGACTTCTGATATCCTCTTAAAAAGTGTTGCAGCAAAATCGATTTTTATCAATTGGTATCGTACAATTGATGCTCAGAAAATTAGACTATACCAAATTGTTGCTGTGAAAACCCTGCAGATCACAATGTCAAGAAACAACTTCAAGGATATCTGCCATTGACTACATGACCTCGACAGGTTTGAGATGGAGTATTTCCGGATTCTGATTTTAGCAGCTTTGTGGTATAATAAATCTCTAAAAAATTTAGGTTTTTTTCCACCAAAAACTTGAGTTTTCTCGACCAGATAAATTTGAGGTTTAATAAATGGGCCCCTAAATGTGTTACTATGGCTGCATGTCCACAATAAATGCATTTGACCTAAACTGAAATTCCTATGTGAAGACCTTTTTAAGCCCCAATCACTGAACTTTTTCTCCACACTGTAGTAAATATATTTTGTAGCACAGAAGAACAAGTTTTTATGTATACCAGCTAAGCTCTTTCATAAATCAGGGACTTCGTATACACAAATTGAAATGAATGGAAAAAGCTTGCACCACAAAGTTAGTAACCATGGCCTATTGTGTCATGATGGGCAATCCTTCTTCTTTGTGTAAACATTATTGGCTGCGTGACGGTGCTCAGTGCAGTCGTGGAGAGAACAGCGAGAGCTTGTTTGGGCTGGTTGGAAGGAAGAACACTCTTTGTATAATGTCAGGCTCTTATGTTGGACCCTGCCTTCTCCAAAGCTCCTCTCTTACAAACTGCTAGAAAAGGTAAACAGGTAGAACAATGAAAATGCATGTATGGAAAAGCTCATAGGTCATTTATTATACCCAGTTTTTCTACACCTCGGTGCAGCCTTGAATTCAGCTTCCGTCAGGTGCCAAGTGAAATACTTTTATTTCTCCATGCTATTTGTATTTCAACAACAAAAGACACTGCATTCCTTTCAGTTTTTTGACCAATCAAAATTATTTCATTTTGATCTTTGGAAATAATGATATCAAAGGATGTTTTGGCATCATCATGAACACAAGACATAATTAGTGGAAACAGTTTAAAAACATAAGTGCAGCAAATCTAACTTACATAGGTATGATGTGCATGCTCTACCTGTAGGTTTTCTTGATATTTGATATGTACATATATATATACTTTATTTTGTGTGGTTCTTTTATGTGTGAACAATACATACAGAGGACTTATAGGACCATTTACAGGTCATGCTTCTGGCCAAATATGTGTGCCATGTATGGTGATTTCAACACAATTCATTTTTGGAAATACTGTTTATATTTTCTCCCTAAGTGCCCCCACACTCAATTCAATATTGTCTTCAGTGTAGCCCATTTGACAGATATATATATACTGCAGCTGGTTAGCTGTTCCCATTTATCCCACAAGTCATTTGGAAACACCAAAAAAGAATGTAATGATAATTTAATGTATATACAGTTGTATGCTGAATATACAGTTATACTGAATCTCCTTGACAAGCACAATTTGCAGCAATAGAATCTGGCATGTGTGTATGACATAGATTTCCTGTAGGCAGAAGAAAGAGGTGTAGGAATGATTGTCTGAAATATTTTTTAAGGATGTTAATTGAATTTTACAATAGGCATAAAAAACATTTTAAATCCCAAAAAATTAACAACTGAAAAAATGTGTTTTTTGATCTGTATAGTGTAATAAGGGTTGGAATGGAGAGGATAAAGCCAAGTGGATCAGTTGTATTGCAGTGTTTTTCTTCTCATTTGTCACCTAGTGCATTTCAGTGGAGTATGAGATGTTTTTTAGCAGATTCGTCACAAAAAACAGATGAGAGAGAGCTTTTGAAACCTTTAATGTCTTTGTTTCAATAACATTTACAATACATATACAGTATTTGATATTGCCCTTACCTTTGCTCAATGCATAATCTATATTCATACACTACATTCCCTAAATATTACAAACATGCATATGAATAAGAGCTTCATGTATGGCTGACTTGTAATTTTGATTCCTGGGAGTAGTATCACTGTGACTGCGTTGGAGACACAAAATGCTTATTAAATAGCTTTATTTTCCTTTGCTAAATATTGCTATTCCTTTTAGTAGGGACTCAAATGTTTTCCTATGCAAAATAAAATTTGATTACGAAAAATTCCGTTCACCCAGCACCCTATTACTATTTCTTATCAATAACTAACTTTTTCTAAACACAATGCAGATAAAAACAGACTCTATTCCCTCAAGCTCAAGAAATTCCAAATGCAGTAGAGAATCAGTGCAGACAAATTCAGTATAAATGTAAATCACTGGCACTTGAATATGCAACAGGTCCAGATGCGGTTTTCTGTTGTTAAGCCATTTGATTGAGCAGAAAGGAGCTATAGAGTTAAAGTTAGAGTTTTCAAGTTGGTAAACTCTGTTATCAAGTCATGGAATGAACCAAGCATGTTACAAATGTCTCAATTTATGCATTTTTAGAAAAATATAAACAGAACAAATATGTACAGTAGATTTGGAATTGTTACTTCTGGTGCTTGCCAGTTTACAGATGAAGTTTTGGAATCTCCAACACCAGAGTATTTATTAATAAAGTCATACTAAAGCAATTTCTATCTTACTATACCTATATATCTGCAGGTATGTGACCTGGTACCCAGAATGCACGGGACCTGAGGTTTTCTGGATAAGGGATCTTTCTGTAATTGGAATCTCCATACCCTAAGTACTTAAACATCAATTAAGCATTAATTAGACCCAGTGGGATTGTGTTGTCTCCTATAAGCATTAATAATATCTTAGCTTGGATCAAGTACAAGTTACTGTTTTATTGCTACAGAGAAAACAGAACATTAAAAAAAAATTATTTGATAATAATTGTATATGGGAGATGACCTTTCCATAATTCAGAGCTTTCTGGATAACGGGTTTCCGGATAACGGATCCTATACCTGTACCTGTATAGTCTTCGTTGAATTCAAATTACAATTAAAGATGAATCCAAAATCAGACAAATTTAAATACAATTTTGGCTTTATTCACTAAAAAATCACTTTGGACTAATCAGATCACCTCTGTGCAACTAATCGCTTGGTATTGGTGGGCAAAGCAAATTCAGATTGCAAAGTATGGCAGCACAGGTGTTAACTAAAACAGCATTCCGTTTCCTAGATACTTTTACAATAACTCACAGCTGATAAAATAATAAGGCACACTCACCAAAATATCACTTTGCCTTGAATGTGTTCAATGTTTAAGAGGGGTAACTCTCCCTTCATCACCAATGATGATTACCCAGTGGTCTATGCTGGACTGCTGTCTTTAAGCATTTAAAGGGAAAATATCCGTTACCGAAATTTGCCCTTACCCTCAACACCTCCAGCTCTGTCTTTAACTCTTGAACATGCTAGTAGGGAACATGCTAGTAGGGAATTGTCTTTACAGATAATATTATTTTTTGATCTCATTATTGCTCACCACCTTTTTTGGTGTTTCACCGGAGAAAACATTTTGTTGAAATTGTCTGGTTAAGGGGAATTTAGCTCTGCAATAGCATATACATTACCCTACATTATTAGAGATGCTCCTTTCCACTGTGCTACAAATGTTCTTCATAGAAAAAAGGCTCCCATGTTGCTAATTTTTTCCAAACATAGCAGTGATTTTTCCATCTATATTGTACCATTTATACTGTATGTCCTTACTCCCAGTTGCTCAGACCAGAAATTCTTCATACATATCAGGCTTGGATTTTATTGGCTTATAATATTGGATAATATTGTCTGTGGTTTTTTTTCTTGGTGGAGCATGCCAATGTGAAATTCTAGTGTGGATTCACAAAAAAATCTATACTGGCAAAAACCACAGATTTCACCACAAAACTGTGCTGGATGAAAAAAGCTTGCTCATCCTTACTCATGACCTAGCATCTCCTTTTGGTTCAGCTCTGCCTTAGCAGCTTTAGGAATATTACAGCACCTCATGCTAAGCAGAAATATATATTTCTGGTTAGCATCATGCCATTTTCTTCTCAAGTGTACCAACTAAATAGGTTTAAGTAGTGTTTTCAGAAAATGAAGAATTTACAAACCTTGCTCCTGTCTTGTAATTGCCTCATTTGCATTGCTTTTCAGAAGTATGTGTGCAGTCTATTTTCACAGCTGGGATATATCTATATATATAAATTCCGAACATGAAAGAGCAATGTTTAACCAACATTATGATGTAGTTCATAATTTAATTAATCTCAAATATGGGAAGAGCCAGGGGAGACTTCAATTTGTTCTAACATAAAGTAAACAACCTACAAAGTAGTGTTCATGTGGTATATTTCCCTAGAAAGATTATTTAGGATGGTTCCTGACTCTACATTCCCACTCTGTTACAGAAACTGTGGAGAGGAAGGTTCCCTCTTTTATATATAGTGGTTGTGTCCATTTACGATTCTGGTACATCATTGCAGATTATGTTGTTACAAATTTTTCATGTACACATATGGGATCCATTGTCCATAAACCCATTATCAAGAAAGCTCTGAATTTCGGAAAGGCTATCTCCCATAGACTCCATTTTATCCAAATAATTAAAATTTTTAAAAACGATTTCCTTTTTCTCTGTAATAATAAAACAGTGCCTCGTGCTTGATCCAAACTAAGATATCATTAATCCTTATTGGATGCAAAGCCAGACAATTGGGGTTTATTTAGTGTTTATATGATTTTCTAGTAGACTTATGAAGATCCAGATTATGGAAAGATCCATTATCTGGAAAATCCCAGGTCGCAGAACTGAGCATTCTGGATAACAGGTCCATTACCTGTATAAGTTCTACCAGTTTCTAAGCTCTCTTAAACATAAAAGT
Source organism: Xenopus laevis (assembly GCF_017654675.1). NCBI lineage: Eukaryota > Metazoa > Chordata > Amphibia > Anura > Pipidae > Xenopus > Xenopus laevis. The sequence goes on along the minus strand of NC_054377.1, from coordinate 96,329,427 downwards.
AGGCCCCATTAATCATCCTCAATTACAGCGACTAGCACTTCGGGGCAAATTTACTAAAGGGTGAAGTGGCTAACGCTAGCGAAAATTCGCCAGCGTGATTTTGCCACTTTGCCTATTTACTAACGGGTGCTGGCGTAAATTCTCTAGCGAAGCGGACCTACTCTAGCGCTACTTCGCACCCTTACGCCAGGCGAAGGGATGTAACTAGGCTAATTCACTAAATTGCGGATTTTCGTGAACGTTACCTCTTGCGCCAGACTTTACTTCGCCACCTCAGACCAGGCGAAGTGCAATAGAGTAGATAGGGATGGTCCAAAAAAAAGTTGAAATTTTTTCTAAGTCCCAAAAAAAACGCTAGCGTCTTTTACTTTTTATAGGGCAATAGGCTAAAAACATATGGCACCTAAATTATACTGTGGGCACATGTGTAGGGCATTAGAAAACATTTATTAAGGTTCCTTGGCTTGTGTAGTATAATGTATTTGCCATTGTACTTTAACTGCACGCTGTATGCAAATTTGCCATCGCTGATCGTAACATCGCTAGCGCAACTTGGCAAATGATCGGTAACTTGTGCGCAACTTCGGATCTTCACGAATTTGCGCAGGCCTGGCGAGTCTACGCCTGGCTAAGAGCGGGGAAGTCAACGATGGGGTAAATTTTCCCCTTCATATATTGACATCAGCAAGAACTCTATTAGCATAAAAGGCCACTGCTTCCAACCCTAGAAGATGTGATCAGAAAAATGAAGAGCAGTAGAAGAGAATATAAGCTTTCATATGGACCAGAAAAATGAGGAACAATGGCTCCCTCGGAGCCTTTATGTAGAATATGCGCAGGCCTTTAATTAATGTTAGACTGTTAGACTGGTGACCTTATTGACGACTATAACACAAACCCTTTCATTTCTTTTAAAAGTGAACTGTGAAATATATGTTGACATGTTACTTCATGCTTACGGCAGTATTGTTTATGATTACTTTAAAAATGTTGGTCATTTTGACGTATATGCTATTATATTTTGCCGTATCTGGCATAAAAAATTAACTGGCATAATGAGATGTCAGTGCATATGCAATGTAGACAACTAGGTCATTTAAGTAGGGACATTTCATGTATGTTTCATACCTCTGTAGGGTGCTATGATGACATGCATTACTCATATTTCCATTTCATTTATAATCATTTAAGCATATTATTCATTGTGGCTTGTTTGTTGTGAGCTCTCATTATGTTGGTCTTGTCTTTGCCTCAGTGACTACACCTGACCATAATGCAAGTCAGAATAATGTATCAAAGTCAAAACATAATCAGTCATAGTCAGAGAAATAAAATTTATCAGACGATGTCCAATAATGTCAATAATGTCAGCTTAAAGGTAGAGGAGAGACATTTAAGGATCAGTGTGAAACCCCCCCCCCCATTAATTGCCATTCGTTACATTGTTTTAGTGTTCAATGTTTGTGGCAGTTGACTTTGGATATTATATATATATATATATATATATATATATATATATATATATATATATATATATATATATATATATATATATATATATATATACAGTATATTCTATATATACATATATTCTATATGTAGAATTCTTACAGCTATGTAGACAAAAGACAAACCCAGGAGTCTGTATATTCTCTCTGTGCTTACGTGGGCTACCTCTGGGAAATTTAGTCTTCTCCCGCAGTCCGAATACAAGCAGGTTAATTGGCTCCTGATAATATTGGCAACATACTGTACATTGTAACCTCCACTGGGACAGGGATTGATTTAAATGATGAACAATCTCTGTTAAGTGCTAGGTAAATATGTTGTCGATATATAAATAAAGAATATTAATAATGTTCTGTCTTGTCCATGGGGCTTTCCTCACCACTAACGAATGCTTGCATGTTGTTTAGAAGCAAAAGGGATTTTAGGTATTCTCCATCCCATAAATTTCGCTTATATCAATCAGTACACATTGATTTGGGCAGTTACTTCCTAGGACTGGCAAATGCAAAGCCGTCATCATTGCTTTTAGATGGTTATCCAAGGTAGTTTCTGTTTTAAATGTCACCCACATTTTCTTAGATACTGTTTTATTGGAAATAAGATCACGCTTAACTGATTTGTATTATGAAAGGCAACGTTTACCTCACTCCAACTCCTTGCTAAGGCATCTGCATGTAGCAGGTATCAGCCTTCACTGGTTAGTCATATTTCTGCAGTGCTTGTGATAAGTTACAATAATTCATTTTTTACGTGATTATTTTTTTTTTGTAGTTCTACAATGTTTTACAATCATTTCCTGCCCCAGTGGAGCTTACAGTCACACTTATACACACTGTAGTCTGTTGTATCAGGAGCCAACTAAACTTCCTGTGTTAACCGATAAATTCTTTGTGTGCAAATGAGTATCATACATTATACACACACACAAATATATATGTATGGTAATAAAACAGTCCAAAGATGCCGGCACTCACGTGTATAAAGCAAAAGGGCCTGGTTGCAGTATCAAAAATAGTAGACAGTGAAAAAAATATTCAGTGTTAATTTATAGGTGACTCTGGTTCAGAAAGGTTCACCTAGACCTTGTGTTTATTAAAATACAAAAGCTTTAGAGTGAATCTCTAAACACAAATCTTTGTCTGCGAGGGCCCACTAATGAGAACTATGCCCTGGGAGATGCAAGGGGGCCAGGTCCCTCGTGTTTATAAAGTGATTTGACACAATAAACATAAGGGACCTGGTCCCTTGCATCTGCTGATTCCTTGCTGTTTCATTCTACATTCATTTGGGGAGTGCTGTCTCCCCAAAAGATTGAGCACCAGGCTAACAGATGCATTCAGAGGCCCGTGTTGTCCAGTTTTGTATCTCTGCCCTGGGCCCACTGGTACCTTTAAGCAGCCCTATTGCCACTCCCCCGCTATCACCTCCTCTGTAATCCTTCCTACTCACCAAATCACTATTTTGCTCCTCTACATCACAGCTCTACCCCTTTATATAACAGCTGTGTCCTCTCAAAGTCCAACTTCTTACTTCATCAATGGTACTGACCCAGAAAAAAGGTGGCAACCTAATCCTCTGGAAATTTCTAAAATGGGGGAGGTGTTAGGTGCTGTATGCTGAAAAAAAGGGTAGCCATCATCTATGACTGAATATCTAAGAGGCCTGTGGCAAGGACTCCTAACCCCAGGCCCAGGTGATGAACACTGTCCTTGGTTAGGGCTAGCTAGGGGCAGGTGCATCCATTTATAACTCACCTCAGAGATAAGAAGCAGCTAGATTAAATCGCAAGGACAGAACTGGCCCCAGAAAGGAAGTTAGTAGGGACACAGACCCAGTGGTCAACTACAGTTAGGGAACGCGCTGTGTGAGGCAGCAAAATAATATAATAATGAAGCATATGCTGATGGAACAATAGGAGATTAATCACCAGCGATAAATCTCCTCTACAGTGGATGACTAATCTCCTGCAAATGCTTTTCCATCGACAATAGTGTAAATCACCAGTGGGAATACATACACATTGCTTCGTTTTTCCATAGTTGTCTCCTAAGGAACATATGTTTTACTCTGGGGTTTTGGTTTCATGTTTGTTTCTCCATATCTTTTCGGTAATTATATTAGTCTGCACTCTGGCAGTGGTATCCACTTTATGTTTAATGAGGAAACCACTGTGGCAATATTTACATTACACCTTTTCTCTCTAAGATTCTTCCTGCTTAGAGAACCACCATAAATCTCCTCATGGCTGCCCTTGTGGCTGCTGTTCAGTGATGCATTCAGTTGGGTTCTGCTATTTGAAAAAGTGACTGTATTTTCCACAGTGCCTGTTTTTTTTATCCTTCTGTAAGGTTTGCATCAGCATGTTGGGTCTCAGAAGAGCTATCAGTTCTGTTCACTTGAATAGCATTATCTTAACCTGTTAATCTGTTAAATACTTTCAGCTGTTTTTATTTTTGGAAATGCTGCTGCCTGACAAATCCTTATAGCTTTAGAGACACATGACCCACCACCTTCTTTGTCCCAAAATGAGAATAATCTAAAAGTACTTGTTCAAGCTTCCTGCCCCATCCCATTGTGGCACACACCTATTGGAGGATTTTGGTGAAGTTTTGGAGACTGGAGGCTAAATCTCCCAAACCAGAGCAAATGAATTTCCTACAACACTCAGGATGGAGATATTATACACTATATGGAACCAGCACTTCCTGCCATGTGCACTGAGAGGTAAAAGTGCCACTGGATTTATTCTGTTCTGGGGTTATAATGAATGGAATCAGCAATGTATATTTCCTGGCGTGAACTGGAAGCATTACACTAGGAACTGGCCTTGTATTTATCCGTCCATGTATTCTGGGGTATTCTGCACGAAATGTGAGCTGGAATATTACAAAGGAATCGGTGTAGAAATTGCCTTTAATTTGCCATTCCCAAATACAAAAATCACCCTCTGCTTATGCACACTCCTATTAGTGTAATGTCAGTGTTGGGTTACTTGCTCTTTTAAGTCATTCTGGCCCTGCTGGGCCATCCTAAAATTTAGAAATAATTGTTTCTCAAAAGTTTGTGGACATATTTTTGACATCTGTATATATATATTATATCTATATGTGCATATGGTCAGTAATCACAAAATTACGTTTCTGCAGCTTAGTAAATCCACCACTTTTTATTGGAATGAATGTAAATTGTTTGTCTCATTTAATATTTAGATATTCTTTGCAGCAATGATTTTCTGACGTGCACACTGATTGTCTGAACTACAGTTGCCATTTTTTGAGTTATGCCATTGTCAATGCTAAAATTGTTCACAAAAATACAAGAAAATTTTTTTTTATTAGGAAGGAATTCTGTAAAAACAATGTAAAAAAGTGACTTGCAGACAATAGGTAGCAGGCAAGGAGGTAAGTGAGGGGATATCTATTTTACTAAACCCACCCACCCCTTTTGAATACAGCACTGTCATGTGCAAGGACCTGTACCCATAGGTGTTGGTGTAGTGTGCAATGTGAAAAAAAGAACATAGTAGCTTGCCCCTTTTTTTTACACCCTGCCAGGCTGTCCATTTGTGGGTTCTGATCTGATGAGCTAGCGATTTACTGAACCATGTTTGTGTAATAAATAAAGTACCTGTAATCTTGAAGTTGCTTCCTGTTACTGTTTCTAAGAAGCACCCAAGTTACAGTGAATAGTTGCAAAGTGTGTAAGTATATAAGCTTTTTGCCTTCTGTACTATATCAAAGGTCCAGTTGAGAATGGGAGTTGCATGTAAAGCAGTGGCGGAACTACCAGGGGAGCAGGGGGTGCGAGCGGGCCAGGGCCCGCACCCCCTCAGGGCCCCCCGGCAGTCCGTTCGCCGCTGAAAATGCGGCCAAATGCGGCCATACGGAGGGGGCGGGCCCGGCTGCGCGTCAAGCATCAGGGCCCGCCCTCCTCTAGGATCGCTACTGATGTAAAGTATCATTTGCCAGGGAGCAGTAGGAGGCTTAACTAAAATTGCTTTTGTGAGTTTGACGAGTGTTTGAGATGCAGGTTCTGCCTTGTTGTACTTCTGAGAGTTATTGGTTGCATTTTACTCCATTAGCATTTCATCACTTTTTTTTGGATGCAATAAGTTGCATTTTATTGCACTTGATGTGATGAGAAATTATTTCACCATATACAGATTCACCGCAAACTTCCACGTTTTGCCATCTGGAAACTGCATAAAAAAATTTGCCCCGTGGCTCATTTCACTTTGCGTGACAGAACAAAAATGATGTGTGACAAAAAAAAGCGCAACATAAAAAGACTCACAACAAACACATCCATCATTTTATCCTTCCTCTCTTCTTCTTCATCAACCAAAGGGAAGCTGTCCCACTGCCTATATAAGGACATACACATAAGTATATAGTTTATTAATTTTGATATGGGATACAAAGCACCCAGATATTATCTGTTGGTGGTGAAATTTATTATTAGTTTTTAAGAAGTTGGTATGGTGAGAGCCTTTTTCCTTTTGAAAAAGCAGTTGTAGCACAGTGGATAGGAGGTCCTCTAACAATGTAGAGCATGTGTGTAGAGGTATACTGAGCGAAAAATCTTGTCCTCCCAAAGCAGAAACAAGGTGCCACGAAAAAATGCCTATAGACACTAATATAGTTTGTTACAGTAATGATGCATAACAAAATATGTAAAACAAAAAAAGTTTCATACATTTTTTGGTAGTTCACAAATTTTTTGTGTGAAGCAAAATGGCACAGATACCCTCATCACTACCAGCATTTTTTATGCTTAACCTGCTACTGTATACACATAAAAAACACCTGTGTGCAAGAGCCCTAAAGGTGATTGAATTATTCACCACCACATATACAGGAAAGCTATTCCAAGTATTTACCACTCTATCTCTAAACAAGTGTTCCTTGCATTGTATACCCTGCTTTTAGAAACTGCCCCTCCTGAACTTTGTTAACTCTCATGAGATATTGGAATGTTTCCAGGCTACCTCCTCTCTCTCTTCTCCATTAATGTATACATTAAGGTCTTAAAGCCTTTGCTATTCTTCTTAGTTGTTTAGACCATGAAACATCTTGCTGGCAATTTCTATTTCAGTACTATCTCTATGTAAACCGGAACCCCAAATGCAATGTTAAAGGTGAGGTCTTACCAGTGACTGGAAAAATCAAACTCAAGCTTCCACTGATTAGTCTATAGACTTATTCAATTTTAGATTACGTTATAAATAGACCTGTGTGCAAAGGCGTGTTTGTATTTTCTATTATATGTTTTATAATCTCTGTAACATCAGAAATGCCATTTTCATGAAGCCTAGGATTTCACATGTGTAATTTGCATAAGCATCAGCCTTGCTCTATGTAGCATCTGTTTAGCACTGAGCTCTGTCTGTGTTACTGTTTGTATTGCCCTCGCGTGTTTTCCCTTCTCATCTATGTGTGTACATATTTTATGCTTCTTTTTAGTGAGTGGGTGCTGAAGTTTTTGCAACTCCTCCGTCTTGGTAACAGGTGGTTATGTGTATGCGATTTAGTTCCCTCTGGTGTGCGGGAGCTGTGTTTGCTGTTATTTCTCTGTCTTTTGCTGATTAATGGACTTCACTGTTTTTACTTGTTACCATGTCTGTTCCTCTTAAATTATTCCTCTATACAAGTCTTTGGCTATGTAGAAATTCTGCTGATTTTCAGTATTTGTCTGAACTGAGTAAAACAATCTTGGTATTTAGATGATGCAGAGGAAATCATATCCCTTATCCATGATATCTTTAGCATGATAATCATCTGTCTGTATAACGGAAGGTTAAACTCTTATGTGGTATAATGCAAATAAGGATATGCTTTTGGGGCAGCTATGGACAGGAAGTGTTGCAGTTATAACATACAAACATGCAGTGCAATGTTATAGTAGATTTTTTATTTTATTTTTTATACATTTTAGAGCGTCTTCACATGGTCACGTGAACAGTTTTGCAATGTACATTCATTTTCTAGTTTTAGTGGTTTCTAAAATACTAGCAGCTTTCGACAGTTTTATACTATCTCAACTGCATTTGTGAAGGCCCAGAGTGCCAGTGACTCTAAGTGGCTGATTTATCAAAATTTGAATTCTAATTGTTACCTTGATTTGAGTTTCCTTGTGCTAAAAAATTCACATTAGAGTTTCAAAAACTAAATTTTCAGAAATGTATTAAGCACAAAAAACTCAATTGTAAAAAATTGGCATCTAAAAGCTGCCAAGTTCATTGGTAAGTCAAATGGGAGTTGTCCTGGGCAAAATGTGATTTTCTCAGTTTTAGTTTTTGAGTTTTTTAGGCAGTTAGTAGACCCATTGAAAATGATGAGTAGAGTAGTAGTTTTTATTCAACCAAGTATTATAAGTTTTTTTCCTAAATACATAAGGGTTTGATTTACTAAAACTCACATTCAAAAAACTCCCTTTCACGAATTGAACTAATTTATCAATAATTTTTCTCTAAAAAATCGGATGGTCCAGCTGTCAAGAACACTTACCCTGGTGGTCTAGTGGTGCGGCCGGGACCCCTGCCGCGCCGCTCCGCTTGCCGGCTTCCTCCCTAGTGCGCGCGCCGCGTGCATTTTCACTATATAAAGGCGCAGATGCACTGACGTATGATGTCAGCGCGCAATGGCGCCAAATTCAAAATATTTAAAGGGGCATTTGTTGTGTGATGGTTGCCCGTGATAGGTTTTGTTCCTGGTGCCTTGTACTTTGTGCTGTTAAGCTTCTAGTCTGTTTGATTCCTGTGTTTGACCCTGCCTGGCTGTTTTACTACTCTGATCTCTGGAACCTGACCCTTGCCTGTTATTTGACTCCGATTCTGCCTCATCCCATCTGATTGAACTCCCGGTTTTGACCCTTGCCTGCCTGACCTGGCTTTGATGGCTGCCTGCCCAGACCCGGCCTGAATTGTTTACGCTGACTTTCTGCCTGCCTCGACCCAGCCTGATCTGGCTACTCTATTCCCTCACGCCTTGCACTACGACCTTCTGTCCAAAGACTTTGCTCTTCAGTCGTGCCCCTCTGCCTATCCAGAACTCCCATCTTGCACCTCTCGTTTAAGTCCAGGTGGCATCCAAGTAAGCCAAGGGCTCCTCCCGAGGCCCAAAGGCGGTCACACTACTGGTGAAGCACGAGCCTAGACCAGGGTGCCTGGTGTTTGTTTTGGTGTTGGGAGCCGACCGTTAGACCAGCACAGATTATCATGTTAAGAAACGACGTCTGGGACATCTGCCATTGACTTTTTGAGATGAAGTATTTTCGGATTTGGATTTCTAGCAGATTATAATATATCTCAAAAAAATCGAGTTTTTATTTTTCCACAAAAAAATTTTTTGCCCCCTAAAATCCTCGACCAAAAAAAAAATTCGAGGTTTAATAAATGGGCCCAATATAACTTATATTAAGTTTTAGTTTAAATATAAACTCTAAGATTAACAAATTTGATTTTTGATAAATGAGCCTCTAACCATCTATGCACTTTCTACCCTTCTCGGATCCTGTTAACCCTTGGTATGCTGATTTTTAGCGAACCAAAAGCTACTAAGAACAGAAAAATATTGTATATTGCTCAGTACTCAGAGAACCATTTCTCCATATTTATCAATTCATTTTTGGGGTTTAGATACCCTTAAATTTCGCAAATTCATTTTGCAAACAGTAAATTTCTTAAAGACGCATATCCATTTTGCTGACATTAGGCTGTCATATGGACCTCAAATTAAAAATTATGTTTTAGAATCTTACATGCTTTCCATTCAAAAAGTTTCCCAAAAAGAAACTAATGGGAATAAATGGGAAAGGGACTGGCACATTTGGAAAGTGCGAGTGAGAAAACCTTTAATTATTGTCAAATTAATTTCACTGTACCACCAGAGTAGATACAGCATCCCAGAGTAATAATCTGACTTTACCCAGTTAGGTAAGTGATCTGTAAAACATTCAGAATCATTTTTCTGCAACAGACAACTTTATCTTTTTTGCAGTTTCCATTCTGTTAATATACAGTATCCCTGTCAGTCAGTGATCTTTAATGCCAGGGGTATACGTCTTCTTACCTCTCTGTAAAATGAACTTTAATGTAATGCAATGACTAATGCTAAATGCCACTTCCATTTCTCCAGTTGAAAGCAAAACTGTTATATTTCTAAATATATGTTTAATTGGTTTCATGAATGTATTCAGATTAAGGTTGCTGAAATACATGTCCAAGTTAATGTATAAACAGAACCATTGCAAATGTTAGCGACCTCGATTTTCATTTGCATCCTTTTTGACCCATTTCAGACCATAAATACTTCCTCGCAAAAAATGCAGTGTATTAGTAAAGTGGTGGAATTGCATCGTTTTTTTTTTTTTGCTAAAATATTTAATGAAACTCCAGAGCAGGTGTTAATGCTTAATAGTGTAATATTCTCCAGAGAATGACTTTACAACGCAAGCAGCGCTAAACATTCACATAATGTGATTTTAATCATTGTTTGTGCATTTAATTACATTCCCTCTTTTGTTGCTGTAAAATGCGCACATACTAAAAGTATATTCTATTGGAAAATTAAACTCGCTGTGGTTTTGAAATCACTGTTTTGTTTTACTTAGAAGGAATTATGCATCCAAAGTATAAAAGTCACAGAAAAAGCATCTCCATTGTAGTATCAAACTAAATCAGGTTTATACAGTGTTTTATATATTACGAATGTGTACGTAAATTGGCTTGTGCAACTAGTACCAAATGTATGGTACTGGTTTCAGTAAAGGGGTCCCAAATGCAAATATTAAAATAGCCATTGGGCATGAATTCTGGTCAACAATTGTGAACCAATATAGTGTTATAAGTAACCAATATACTTGAAAATATCTGTATTCAATCTTAATTTAATTAACAGCATTCAAAAAATGCCTACGTGCCATAATCCTCCACTACAATGTCCCACCATTACCCATTAAGCTGTATGAAAAACACTGATAAAGATGTATTAGAGCGTGTGTTACCCTAGGACACTATAGAAGTAATGTGAAATATGCCAAAAGCATATTTGAAAAATATGCCACATATCAATTGTTACTTATTTTGTCTGTCCAGGTGACTCAACTGAACTCTATGCCACTCTACCCAACAATACAATGAGTTATCAATCATTCTTAAAATGTTTGTAATTTCCTCCTTAAGGCTTCTGCCCAACAAGTAGGTTTTTTTAAGCTTTATGGCAAATGCATCCATGGATTCAATACATGGCTGTACTGAGAGCCTAAATATAAGTAGACTAATGATAAAGCTGAGCATATAAGATGATAAAGATGAGCAGGAGATTCATACCCCCAAAAACATTCTATTTATATATATATGTGACCAAAGTGATAAAAAAGTAAATATTGTTGAAAGTGATCAAAATAAAGGGCTGAACTATTCAATTTTTGTACCGAGAGGAAAGCACTTAAAAATAGCGATAGCTTCAGATTTACAAACTTCTTTTTTTCAGAATTGAAATGGATTTAATGTGGAAAAGAAGTTCAACTAATGGTAAACTCACACATAGATTTGCATTGCCCTAGAATTAGCCATTGGTTTGCCTTTTTTAGCCTTTACTAGTCATCTATTTAAAAGCAAAGATCTCATTAGTTGCTGCTCCTGGGCAAATTAAGTGCATTGTATCACATATGCAGATAATGCTCTATTGCCAGAAATCCAGTAAGAGTTCCTGTTCAACTACAGCTCATTTCATCCTGTACCACTCAGAAGATAGTGGGGCTCATTTATAAACAGTGGGCAAATTTGCACCTGGGTAGTAACCCATAGCAACCAATCAGATGATTGCTTTCGGTGCTCAGCCTGGAGCTGACTTAAAAAGCTAATCACAGATTGGTTGCTATGGTTTACTGCCAGGTGCAATTTTGCCCACTGTTTATAAATGAGTCCCACTGAGTTCCAGACTGCACATGTTGGGCCTAATATAAAAAACAGGGAAATATTAACATTGCAAAAAAATAAAATTCTCCAATATATTTAGTTTGTATTATTTAATTGTTTGCTTAGTGTTCAATTACTATCTATCCTTTTATTATTTATATTCTCATTGCTTCCCACTATATAAACTGGCTGCACAACATGTTTGTTTTTATGCCCTTTGCGGTGCTTCTTAATAATCCCATTAGCACTCTAACAAATATAATTTAATAAATATAACAAATATAATACACCTTTTCAAATCTTTGCAAACATTGTCACCCCTCCCCCACTCATTGTCTACATAAAGGAAATGAATATATTTATCATGTGCAACTCAGTTAATTATTGTGTAGGTTGCAAACCAATTCCCTCTTATATTTCCTCTATATAATTTACTACTAATAGATACAGTATTACTGGAAATTATGCACTAGACACGTTAACCTCTATAAACTATAAAGTATGGATAGCTAAAGAGAACTTAAATACTGATTTTCATTCACCACAAATAAATATAAATATTAAAATGGACTTGTACCTGAGAGGAACCAGAACTCTACCAGAATAAGAAAATATAATGAAAATATAATTTACAGTATTTTGCATGTATTTAGGTTTGAGATGAGATGCTATCTGATGGTAAATTATATTGAATGGGTCACTATCACTTTTATATTTGCATGTTATTCTTCATTTAACAACCAATATGATGTAACATTACCCTAATCACTGCAAAACAACAATCCTTGCTCCATATACCCTAGGAGATCTTTTGGCCACTAGTGATGGTAACATCCTGAATAATTAGCCTAACTGTGTCTGGAGACAAATATTCCTCTGCACTGGAATTATATATATATCTATATATCTATCTATATATATATATATATATATATATATATATATATATATATATATATATATATATATATATTATATCTGCTTTAAGTACATTAATATCTGCATTAAGTACATTAAACTCTTTTAAAGATAGATATTTATAACACAATATATTGTCACATCATTTATTTCACAATATAAATACAGTACAGGTATGGGACCCGTATCTAGAATGCTCGGGACCTGGGGTTTTTTGGATAACGGATCTTTCCGTAATTTGGGTCTTCATGCCTTAAGTCTACTAAAAATTCCTTTAAACATTAAATAAACCCAATAGTCTGGTTTTGCTTCCAATAAGGATTAATTATATCTTAGTTGGGATCAAGTACAAGCTACTGTTTTATTATAACAGAGAAAAAGGAAACAATTTTTTAAAAAATTTGAGTATTTGGATAAAATGGAGTCTATTCCCTCAATCTGAGCTTTCTGGATATCGGGTTTCCGGATAAGGGATCCTATACCTGTATCTAAAGTTTTCTACTTAAAAAGCTGTATTTTGTTTGCATAAAGGAAGGATGGCGTTGCCTATGAAGTAGCCTAGCTGTTCTTACACAGGGATAATCCTGCCCTAGGTCTGTGTAGACACTGTTTTGGCAAACCTCTGCTGTACATTTTTTATAGTATCTTGCACCTAGCAGCAGAACGATGAATACATTAATAAATATTTAGGATTCCTTTAAAAATGTAAAACATGTATACTGATTAAATATCAGTATAGGTTGGAATATACATATATATGGCCAAGTCAGACAAATATCTGCTCATTTGGTGACCTTACTAAATGAGTGGATCTTTTTTGTATGGCCAGATTAGTGTGCTTATATATAATTCTATATAATATGATAAAATATACCATATCTGTTAGTACATTAAAAATAATTTGTCAACAAGTATCTCTGCTTTTTTCCGGGATCTAGATGGCTGTAAGTAACATTCCAGAACTATTTACCCAGGAAGACACGAGCCATGCTGCTGTCAGTGTTCTGCAAAAGCTTTCTTAGTGCTATGATTGGATATTTAAGATCTAAGGATGACATTTTGGCATGAAAGTGACTTCAATGTTATTTCTGTTTTATATATTCTTTGGCTTACAGAGAAATGATGGGAGGCAAGAAAGTTAAAATATACTTTGTTTATTCCTTCTTTCAGAGATTTCTCCTTAGTGTTCCTTTTTCTATCTATGTTTTCATACCATACTTGGTCGTTGATAGGCGGCACTACCATATCCACATATTGTATAAAAAAAAGTATTTCATTCTCTTACTTATTCTACTGAAATTATTTTTTTGCATTAATGCAGAAAAATAGCAATAAAATGTTAATGAGCATTTCAGATAAAGGATCAATCATCTTGCTTTGATTAGTGGGGCATTGTTTGGTCCCAAGAGTACTGCATATCTATAATGTGGGCCTCTTAGGGAGGTCAACTGGTTGATGAGAGCAGGGGAAAAAGCAGAGATTCTCAACTGTTATTTGTCCTCTAAGGAACCAGTTAATGAAGGCTTTCTTTTTAATAGACACAATTCTAAAAAATATGACTATTGATGAATGGGTGACTCAAGAAGAATCTCAAACTTCAAAGGAGACTAGAACATGTAAAGGTAAATAAAGATCCAGGACCAGATGATATGTGATTGACAAACCTCTTTATAAAATTACCAGGATTTTGTAAGACTGTTAGATTGACATCAGGAGCAAGAAAGCTTTGGGAGGGAGTAATAAGAGATGATACTTGAATATATAGCAAATCACAATACTAGAAGTTTGTGCTAGCATGGTTTTATAAGTAATAGATATTGCCAGGCAATTTCTAATGCCTTCTGTGAGGAGCAGAAGGTGAGCAGAAGCCTTGCATCGGGGTGGCAGTGGATGTGATCTACTTTGATTTTGCTAAAGCATTGGGCTGAAATCTAATATTTCTACTTGGATAGAGAACTGGCTGAAGGCAGATTTCATATAGTGATGGTAGATGGAACATTTTCTAATTTGACCAGTGTTGTTAGTGGTGGACCACAGGGGTTGTCCTTGGTCCTTTGCTTATTAATGACCTTAAAGGGGTGGTTCACCATTAAATTAACTTTTAATATTTTATAGAATGACCCATTCTAAACAACTTTTCAATTGGTCTTCTTTATGTATTTTTTATTGTTTTTTAGTTATTTGCCTTTTTGTTTAGATTCTTCTCCACTTTCAAACGGGGGTCACTGACCCCATCTAAAAACAAATGCTAAAAAACAAGCTACACTTGGTTGCTAAGTTAATTTGGACCCTAGCATCCTGACTGCTGAAACTGCAAACTGGAGAGCTGCTGAATTAAAAGCTAAATAACTCAAAAACCACAAATAAAAAATGAAAACCAATTGTAAATTGTCTCAGAATATCACTCTCTACATCATACTAAAAGTTAATTTGTAGGTGAACAACCCCTTTAAGCTTAGTCTCTCTTTTTTTGCTGATGTGCAAAAATGAATTCCTTGCGGGTGGCTCCCACTTTGCGAAGAGATTTGACTAAATTGGAGATCTGGGCAGGACAAATAAGGTTTAATGTTAATAAATTCAAGGTTATGCACTTTATTAAAAATAACATAGATGTCATATATACGCTAAATAGCAGTGTGTTGGGGCATCCTTACTTGAGAATGATTTGGGCATTTTGTGAATAAAATGCTGTGTAACTCTAGGCAGATACTTTTAGCAGCTACTAAAGTATATAAAATACTGTCTTGCATAAAAAAGGGCATTGACTTGAGGAATGAAAACAAAATTGCCTCTTTATAGGTCCCTGATAAGGACTTAAATGAATATGCAGTGGCAATGTTCGGCATTAGTGCTTAAGAAGGTATGAGTGAGCTGGACAGCGTGCAGAGACTTGCAACTAGAATGCTATTAGGAATGTAAGAGTTAAACAACAGGCCACCCTTTAGATTGAGAAACTTAAATTTAATTTAAAGCATTTAAAAAATGCTTTTAATGAAAAACAGTGATGTAGCATCACTGTTCTATAAGAAAAGCAAGGAAGAACCTATTATTATTTTTAGTATCTTGAATATAATTTATAATGCTCAGCTTCATGACTAAAATTGCCATACTAATTATTACAAGGGATTTGTGGGTGAATATCATACCAATAGGAAATTGGTACAAAATGTGTGTACATACTGTATATTACATAACTATGATAGGATTTGTCTATTCCCCATATGCTTTGCTGCAGGCTACTGTAATGATTACAGTTTTGTATACATAAAGAAGGACTGTAATTCATTTTCTTCTGTTTTTTACCATGGCAGGCACTCCAGCAAATTACTTTAAATTCAGACTTTAAGAACAAAATTATGTAATAGATTAATAATGGTGTAAGCTTCGCCTTACACTTCCCATGCTGTACCTGGCACTTATTCATAATGTTGAACTTTTTGGAACCATTCAGGACTGGGCACATGCAAGTCTGACATGGTATATCTGGGAATAATAAAGAAGATAGCGAATGTCCATCCTAAGGGAAACTAAACCATCCATGTCGGTTTGATTTCATTGTCCTTTAATAAATGAACAATGATATCGACAATTACCTTTTTATGTGACTTTTGATTTATTTACGTTATTTACGCTGTACAACAATAGTTGATGTGATCTATGGGTCACCGACTCAATATCAACTAGTAGATTGTGACTTAAGTTCTGCGCTCCTCTGCTTTAGTTTATTACCCAGTTATAACCTGAACCGCCATAGCATACATATATCAAAACAGTTTACATTGGTAGAAGGAGCTTAAAGGGATACTGTCATGGGAAAAAACATTTTTTTCAATGAAATGAATCAGTTGTGCTGCTCCAGCAGAATTCTGCACTGAAATCCGTTTTTCAAAAGAGCAAACAGATTTTTTTATATTCAATTTTGGAATCTGACATGGCGCTAGACATATTGTCAATTTCCCAGCTGCCCCAAGTCATGTGACTTGTGCTCTGATAAACTTCAATCACTCTTTACTGCTGTACTGCAAGTTGGAGCGATATAACCCCCTCCCTCCCTCCCCCCCAGCAGCCAAACAAAAGAACAATGGGAAGGTAACCAGATAACAGCTCCCTAACACAAGATAACAGCTGCCTGGTAGATCTAAGAACACTCAATAGTAAAAACCTATGTCCCACTTAGACACATTCAGTTACATTGGGAAGGAAAAACAGCAGCCTGCCAGAAAGCATTTCTCTCCTAAAGTGCAGGCACAAGTCACATGACCAGGGGCAGCTGGGAAATTGACAAAATGTCTAGCCCCATGTCAGATTTCAAAATTGAATATAAAAAAATCTGTTTGCTCTTTTGAGAAATGGATTTCAGTGCAGAGTTCTGCTGGATCAGCACTATTAACTGATGCGTTTTGAAAAAATTTTTTTTTCCCATGACAGTATCCCTTTAAAGAATACTACAGTTGCTCATTGGCATAACTATAGAGGGTAAATGACTCATTTGACTGTTAAAGCAAAATTAACTGGGGTGTCAGCCATAGTGAAATTCCCAACTATTTATGTTTTTTATATATATATATATATATATATATATATATATATATATATATATATATATATATATATATATATATATATATATATATATATATATATATATATATATGTGTATATATATATATATATATGTGTATATATATATATTTAGTCTTTATTCTGTTTGGATATAATTAGGTCACTGATGGTGGTCAACACATATGTGCATTTTGGATGTTATGTTTCCCTCATTCTTCATATATCATTATGTGAACTTATTTCTGCATACATGAACATATTAATATATAAACAACCAAGCACCTATATAAGCAGATATTAAGCAGAGACCCCATTCGAATGTGGTGATGTGGTTTGTCATTTGGGTCCCTGTGGTTTCCAAAGACACAAATCTCCAAGTGCAGAAAGAGATTATGAGACTAATGTGCTCTCCTAGGAGAGATGATAAAGGGGAGTTTGTGTTTTGTACTGTTAAGTGCACAGTGGATCAGCCCCTTGCATTTAACCCAACACTCCTCTGCAGAATAGCTCTACTTATTTCTTGCTGATGGATAAGCAGTTTTCTTAAACATAAGCGGTTTGAATAGAATTGGATTAACAAACATGAAAGGATGTTTCTTTTCTTTTTCCAACTGCATTATTTTAGGGAATTGAAGAAAATTACATATGAGACTGTACAATTTTCTTTTTATAGCACAGAGAGCTCAGCATTCCAGTGTGTACCAAGTAATGCAAATACCGCTATCTATCAGTGAAGAAAATGAGTGAGAACAATGTAGCTGTCACAACCCACGCAATGACGCAAAGTGCTATTTTGTTCATAGTAGAACCACATTAAACAGAAATGGTAAATTTACTAGGTATCTATTGCAAAGCATGTTAACAGATAAATAAGGTGAGTAGTGTACACGATTCAAAATGGTGACTAATCAGTAGTAGTTTTTGAAACCTCTGGAAAGAGACAGGGTAGAGCTGGTCATATATTGTCTGCTTGAATGCGAGGTCAAAAGTGGATCTAGGCTTAATTTGGCCACTCACACACAGGCCTAAATTGGGATCCAATCCTGGGTCTAACAATCAGATTATACACTGGGGCCTTGGTGGTCATACGAGGACCACATCAATGTGAGGATACAACTCTTGATCAATGGGATTTTTTTCAAACCTGTCTGAGTGACTGAATTCTGTCAGTGGGCCCCATACAGGGGCCTTATAAACTGTGAATTTGTGTTGGAGGGACTGAGTCAGAAGCTTTTATCAGCCAGTGTATGGCCATCTTTAAGCAAAGTCAGTGTAGAATTTCTACTAGTACAGTATTTCTACAACAAGCAAGTATTTTCTAATAGAATGAATGCAAAATGCTCTTATATTGATTGTACTTTAAGACTTAGAGATTATGTTATATGCCATCGTGATTGGGAAGATTTCTTTGCTGCAAGACCTTATTGTGAACTAGAGATTCTTTCTGACCTGATAAAAGAAATGTTGCCAGCAGAAATGTACTGACACAATATGATATATGTTCGGAACGGCAAAGGCATAGAAGTCAGCATGCATTACAGTATCTGTGTTATGGTTCTGCAGCTACATTGTTCAAGTGCACATTGAAGTTAAAAATACAGAAGGTGAACATCTATTGATTGAGAATGAAGTATTGGTCTGTTTGTATGAACAGACCATTGACAAGTCTTAATTTTAAAAAGCTCAAGGACAAGATATTGATGGAATATTTAAAGGAAAAGAATAGTTTGAACTGTACTTCCCACTGGTGTGTTAAATGGAAAGCTGGCAATTTTTTCTACTATTCACCAAAGGTTATTTTTTACAAAACAGTATATTTTGATTTGTTTATAACATGGTGTACTGCAGATGGACAATACAGTAAATGGATAGAATAAAAGCACGCCACTAACTCACCCACTCTACCACAATACGAATGCCACAACCTTACCTTCTTCCTCAGTGCTTCAGTTACTTTTATATAATATACATTTATCATACAGTAATTATGTTTTTGCTTTTGATGCTGCAATATAAGTTATATAAATTAGCTAATATGTTGCCATATGGTTTTCCATTTAAAGTTCTCTTACAGCTGCAGAGCCCTTGCTTGCAAACCAGGGGTCAAATAATAATTTCTCTTTCTCTACACACATGCATGAAAACTATTCTGATATAAAATGGAACTGTTGCTACCAAGAAATATTTTATGTACAAATGATGGACAGATAGATATATTCTTTGAATATAAAGAACATATTTTTATTTTCTGGTGTTACTGGATCTTTAATTAAAAAAGGTCTTCACCAAAATTCAGGATTATTCATTAACTTCTTGTTTGTTATAACTCAAAAAAAATTAAGCTCTCCTATTAGGGCAAAGACACATGGATATTGCCCCAAATCTCTCTGTGTACCATTGCCCCTAACTAGGCCAAGTTTAATATTTTCTTTCTCCAAATATCCATGACTGTATCATACAAAATTTTATTTCTAAGATTAACTTCTCCTGTGTACAAATTGTAAATAAAACACATGTCCTTTCCCTTTAACCGTGTGATAAATAAATATGGAGACAGAACTAATGCAAACTGCCTTCAGTCTCAGATGTTTTGTTTGCTTTAGAGTGAAAAATAAATCAATTTTATATCAAAGATATGTTGTTGTTCAAATGATTTAGAATTACAAGCAGCATACAAGCTGATATTTCCAGGAACAAACCTAACCCTAGGGCAATGGGTCATTGCTCTAAGCCTCAGACTCCAACATTATTCACCCAAACAAAAATATATTTGAAAAGCTCATGCCATCTCTAGCCTAGAAAAGAAACACATGCATGAGATGAATTACAGAACCATTCAGATGATGTATATGCCATATTAGAGTTTCTCAATTGCTATAGCATTGACATTGATTGGTTATACAAGCATGTAATGAGGGTCTCAGAAGTAATATTTGTCA
The DNA here is from genome assembly GCF_017654675.1 of Xenopus laevis. Classification (NCBI taxonomy): domain Eukaryota; kingdom Metazoa; phylum Chordata; class Amphibia; order Anura; family Pipidae; genus Xenopus; species Xenopus laevis. The sequence continues at coordinate 96,309,579 of NC_054377.1, read as the reverse complement.
CTGTGAGCAGCTATTGGCCTATGGCACAAGACAAATGCTATAACAGAAAAGGGAATGGTGGTTACTGATATTAAAAGAGACGTATAGGATAAATTAAACCCCCTAATTTTGTAATAATGTATATTATATGGTGCTGGTTTTACTATTGGCCAAAAATTAATATTCCCTTTAAACAAGGGACTTTTATTGGAACTCCTTATAGATCTGCTATGGTCCCTGGCTGCATTTCAAATGAGGGGTGGGTGTGTCCTAACAGTCCCTGCCAAAAGAACAGTAGGAAGGGAACAACCAGGCCCGGATTTGCGGCAAGGCCGCATAGGCCCGGGCCTAGGGCGGCAAAAAATAGGGATGGCATGCCGCCCAGCCACATTGTGGGGACGTTCGCGTCCCCATTCAACTACATCAGCTGCGCCGGCGTTTTTTCGCCGGCGCGCTGGGAAGGCAGGCGCTAGGACCGCGCGGCCTAGGGGCGGCCGGAGAGGAAATCCGGCGCTGGGAACAACCAATCACAGCCCTGCAGTCACAGAAGCAAAGACAGGCTTTGGTTCCCTATCAGGTCACCCTAGCTGCTGACTGTTTCCTATGCTACAGTGCTGTGTGCTGCCAGACAATTCAGCGGCCAGGAAGTAGTTACAGATGGATGGGACTAGTAGGGTTTTTGCAGAAATTTTCAATAAAGAAGCCAGAAACAAAACTTTTAATGTACATTCCTTCTATATCTAAAAGAGTTTAATGCACTGGTACATTCTTATTATTTACATAATATGTCTCCTTTAACATTAGCATAAATTATGACTATTAAAAATCCAGAGAAATATACAATCAAAGAAAATATCTGCCTATAAGACAAGAACAGCAAACAAAGTCACATGTTTACTTCAATGACAAGTATTACTTTTGGTGCTTAAGCTGAATTGAAAATAACTAAAACTATAAATATATTTCTTACAATATGAATTGATGCCCTCCAACAAACTAAAATGGAATTTCTTAAACTAGAAACCAATAGAGCACTTTGTATTCTGTTGGGGGCTGACTTCATTCCCAGTGCCAAGAACGGAGCTTAAAAGAAGCAACAGTCGACTAAAAACACTTTTATTTTAAAATAGAATTTTAAAAATACTGCACTAAAGTAATAAAGCCAGAAATATTGTTTTATATGGTTATTACAAATTATTTGATTGCATTAGAAAAACATACACTCATTGGCCAAGGGGATTTCTGTTATGTTGCAGTGTACTGAAGACTTATTTGGCATTCAAGTGGTTTATGGTGTGTTGCACAAAAGGATTCTAAGATTCACCTTTTGTTGTTATATCCGTGGTTGAAACCTTCTGATAGGAAATTTATAATCGGTCACAGCAATATATGTGGTGGTGATGCTCCGTCTCATAGCATCATTTTGGTGATTGCAGTAGGTCAATAATTGCAGCTTTACTGTTTTAACATATGGACTGAGTAGTCTTGTACCCTTCTCCTGCCTTTTACAAGACTATATTTACAGGGCTTTTTAGTTGCTGTAGAATTGGCAGAATCAGTTGTTCATATACCAGAATCTTCCTGGTGCTCACGGTCTTCCTAGTACAGGTATGGGACCTGTAATCCAGAATGCTCTGGACCTTGGGTTTTCCGGATAACGGATCTTTCCATAATTTCGATCATACCTGAAGTCAACTAGAAAATTGTGTAAACATTAAACAAACCCAAAGGCTGGTTTTGCTTCCAAAAAAGATTAATTATATCATAGTTTGGATCAAGTACTCATATTATACTCATATTGTTTTATTATTACAGAGGAAAAGGAAAATATTTTTAAAAATCTGGATTATTTGGATAAAATGGAGTCTATAGGAGACAGCCTTTTAATTTGGAGCTTTCTGGATAACGGGTTTCCGGATAACGGTCCCATACCTGTATTATATGTCAGCTTATTACAGAGGCGCTTGCACAACAGTGGAAACTGCCTCACTTGAGTTTCATGTCCCTTAAAGTGGTAAAAAAAATCTTGTTATTAAGCAGCAACTGGTTTTTATTTTAGATGAAAAAGGCTATTGGTGTAGCTGGAGAAACATATTGGAATTGGAAGTAAAAGTTTATTTGTTAGGACTGAATTCTGCTGGTAGCAGTAGCACACCCCCTGCGGCACAGGCACACAGACTGCTGAAAGCAATATATCTGTATTTAAGGCTCTGACATACTGCCGGAAGAAATTACATACTACTTGTGGAACTGACATACTGCTAGAGGACATAGCTCACTGCTTGAGATTGTCCCAGAAGTACCAGTTTCAAAGTATAACTTTGTCTCTTTGTTAAGCATGGGTGGCATAGTGATCCCATGAAATAATGACACAGTTCCCCCTTTCCAACATATAATGACACTGTGACTCCCTGCAACCTCCAGCATACAATAACAGTGACCCACAGCAAAGAACATTTGTGATATACAGTATATAAAAACATCACTGTGACTCTAGGCAAACCCCAGCAAAATGACACTTTGAACCCCACAGCAGTGTGATAGTATAACCAGCATAAAATCACTGGGGGAAGGAGACATTCTAGACATTAACCGGTGGGCAAATTAGATATTGTGTTTTTCAAGCATGTGTAAGTATAACTAAAATGTGCAACAACCATCATTGTTCTGATGTGCTAAAAATCCAGAATGGAATACTTCATTATCTGGCCTAACAGGGTGGGATTTGTTCTTTTCTAAAAAGAACACTGCATTCTGTCAACTATGTGCTCTAATTAATCTGTGATCGCTTTGGCTAAATTATTGTAATAAAGGCTAAATGATTGATTGACTTTGCCAGCTAGTATAATATTTCAATCAAAGATACAGGAGAACACTTGTGTTACTGAAGTAACAGCACCGGTGTAAATGAATATACTTAATTAAACCCTGGTTTCACAGACTCAGTAATTCTTCTTAAAGCAGTGCAAGGTTTCACAGTATCCAATGGATTCCTGCAGCTCATTCTCCTGAAACTTTCCTTTCATCAGGGGCTTTCTTGGCCCACAGGTGTCCGGCCATGGATTAGGTACACACAAAAGGTATCCTGCCAACACAGGGGATCTAACTATTCATGATTGACAATGTGGACATCACTGGCAACTTGCAGCTGGGGTACTGACCCCTCTTTGCTCCGCAATGGGGGCCAAACTGCTCAGCTAGCTTTCCTACTTCAATCACCATTTAACATAAGCTTCACTGAACCTACCCTACACTAGCTGGTAAAGATGGTTTGTCTCTCACCTTGGGCATTTTTCTGAGGTTGATATCCTCAGGCCCCTGACTTCATACATTTTTTCCAAATATCAGCTATAGACACCTAGGTCAACACTTCCCTTCATTATAAAATGTTATGGGAAACACTTTCCTAGCAAATTCACTGCAACCTTTTCTCCTGTCACTTTCTTTGTTAGTGTTTATTCACACACTGGGCCTTGCCCCTCTGGTGATATCAGCAGTTGGCCTTTTTTAGATGAATGCAGCCTGAGTTAGTGTCAGTGCAGGTTGGTTGTATTTCAAACCATACATCACTACTTACCAGTAAGACCCTCTTCCCTTGATTGACACCAAGAACACCCTACTAAAACATGCCACACTAAGACAATTGCACAATCCACATTGACATCTAGTGACTGAAAAATATGACAGTAAAAGTTGATAAAATATAGTTACATAGTTAATTTAGGTTAAAAAGGGGTAACCCCTCCAGTCAAACCCCAGCACACATATTAATACACTCATATATACTAAACCTTCTGTAGATCTTAAGATACCAATAGCCTTGTATATCATGTTAGTTCAAAATGTCATCCAAGTCACTCTGAAAGGGATTAATAGAATCTGCCATAACAACACCACCTGGCAGGGTATTCTACAACCTCACTGTCCTCATCATGCAGAACCACCTATGCTGCTTTCTAAACGGGTGGCCTCTGGTTCAGTGATCTTTCTATGAGAGAAAAGATTCCTCAATATCTATCTCTAATGTAAGAAAACAACTACACACTTGATAGCTTTCCTGATTTAATTCTTGCCTCTTACAAATTTAGTTGCACATCTCTGTACTTTCTCCAGCTCTTTCATATCCTTCTTAAAGGAACCGCTCAGTGTAAAACTAAAAACTGGGTAAATAGATGCAAAATAAAAAATGTTTCTAATATAGATAGTCAGCCAAAAATGTAATGTATAAAGGCTGGAGTGACTGGATGTCTAACATAATAGCCAGAACACTACTTCCTGCTTTTCAGCTCACTAACTCTGAGTTAATCAGAGACTTGAAGGGGGAGCCACATGGGACATAACTGTTCAGTGAGTCTGCAATTGATCCTTAGCATTAGTGATATAATACTATAGGAAATCAATATTTTTTATGATGAGTTCAAGGCTCAATTTTAAGTATAAAGGGTCCAAATAATGAAAAGTATGTATAATATAAGCCAATTGGCTATTTATAGGTGAAATGAACACTAGACCTTATTATTGTTTTTATACCTCTGAATACATAGTCCCATATCACACCCCTAATCCTGCTAATATGCATAGGCACATATGTTGTTAGTGCTTTATATGTATTGATTTGCTTTTCATGCTTCATATACTTAACTGCAATATTATATTTTGCTACATTGGGCCATTTGTGATAGTATCACTGCATGATTTCATGGAGCACAAAGGTAATTTGTTATTCTTTGCTATAAGAATAAAATATTATACTATTTATTTCTTCCATACCTTGTTTTTTCTTCCATGTCTTTGTTTTTCTATAATGGCACTGAGCATTGTACAGTTTGACTGATCATGAGGATATTGCAGGTTTTTTGCAGACCAGCAGATGGCACTCTGTGCGTGCATTGAGATTATTGCACTGTGCAGTATCTGCATTTAGAATTTAAGGGAATATTTATAAAGGAGTGTAAAACGGCATTGAAATAAACCAAACATCATCATCATCATTTATTTATATAGCGCTGTCAAGATACGCAAACATAGGCACTTTAAGTAAAATCAGGCTTATAATAATGCTGTATGGCAAAGGGGAGTTAACTTTAATAAAGTTGCATAAAACCTATAATAATAGTGCCATTTTCAGTTTTAGTTGGGTGTAAAAGTAAATGCAAACCTTGATAAAAACTGTGATTAGCTCTTTGTTATGGATCCTTTCAAATGTAGCAATGCATGGCATGACTACAACAGTAAAATATACTGTTAATTTTAATTTAATGTATTACACTGTAAGGCATTCTACACTCCTGTTCAGGTAAGACACAAGACAAGTACATCTGTATTGTGGGTAAGGAAAATCCCACTTGTCCATGTATCAAAAGCCTTTATACTTTTATATGTATATTATGTATTTATATTGTGTGTAGATAGATAGATAGATAGATAGATAGATAGATAGATAGATAGATAGATAGATAGATAGATAGATAGATAGAAATACATGTTAATAATAGATAGATAGATGATAGATAGATAGATGATAGAAAATGTAGATAGATAGATAGATAGATAGATAGAAATACATGTTAATAATAGATAGATGATAGATAGATAGATAGATAGATAGATAGATAGATAGATGATAGATAATGTAGATAGATAGATACTGTAGATACTGTAGATACTGTAGATAGATAGATAGAAATACATGTTAATAATAGATAGATGATAGATAGATAGATAGATAGATAGATAGATAGATAGATAGATAGATAGATAGATAGATAGATAGATAGATAGATAGATAGATAGATAGATAGATAGATAGATTGATAGATAATGTAGATAGATAGATAGATAGATAGATAGATAGATAGATAGATAGATAGATAGATAGATAGATAGAAAAACTACATGCAGTTACCAACAACCTCTCAATATCAGTAAAAATCCATAAATATAAACCAATGCATAGGGAGATTTCAATCAATCTGATGTGGCTGTCCCTTCAATAGTTGTATTACAGTACCGCAGTGCAGGTCATCTCTTGGCTTGCAATTATTTGCCATTTACTGCTCTCCAATCTGTTTTACTAGTGAAACCAAATGATTCATGCTGTGAGTCCCTGGTAAGTTGCATGAGTCAGTTGGATGCAGCAGATAGATAGATAGATAGATAGATACTGTAGATAGATAGATAGATAGATAGATAGATAGATAGATAGATAGATAGATAGATAGATAGATAGATACTGTAGATAGATACTGTAGATCGATAGATCGATAGATAGATAGATAGATATATAGATAGATAGATAGATACTATAGATAGATAGATACTATAGATATATAGATACTATAGATAGATAGATACTATAGATAGATAGATACTATAGATATATAGATACTATAGATAGATAGATACTATAGATAGATAGATACTATAGATAGATAGATAGATAGATAGATAGATAGATAGATAGATAGATATATAGATAGATAGATACCGTAGAAGATAGAGATAGATAGATACTGTAGAAGATAGATAGATAGATAGATACCGTAGAAGATGGAGATAGAAAGATAGATAGATAGATAGATAGATACTGTAGATAGCTAGATACTGTAGATAGATAGCTAGATACTGTAGATAGATACTGTAGAGAGATAGATAGATACTGTAGAGAGATAGATAGATAATGTAGAGAGAGAGAGAGAGAGAGAGAGAGAGAGAGAGAGAGAGAGAGAGAGAGAGAGAGAGAGAGAGAGAGAGAGAGAGAGAGAGAAAGATAGATGTTAGCATGTTTAATGTATAGATAAAAATATATATAGTTAGGTTTGGTTGAAAAAAGACAAAACTTCCTGCACACATATAAATATACACATTCGTATATAAATATATACGTATACCAATATATACGTATACCAATATACCAATAGCTATACTAACTATATACTAACTTGCATCTGATTCTGATATTTAGGAATTGTATTGCCTCATTATACATTTTACACAGGGACTAAGGTTTACCTGCAACTTAATTATTGCTTTCAAAGTTAAAACTTCCAAACATGTGCTCACCACTAATTTGAAATGGTGTATAGTTTATCATGTATAAGATCGTAACTGTTACGTCTATAGCCACTTTAAGTTGCAGGTAAGACTTAGTCCCTGTATAAAATGTATAATGAAGCAATTGAATTCTTAAGAAATCAGATGAAAGTTGAGTGTAGGAACTGGTCATACCAGGGATGACTTGGACTTAGTTGGCAAGTTTGAATATATTGCAATATATGGATAAACAATCCCTGTTTTGTTTAAAGGGGAAGGCATTTTTAGTAGTTTAAGGCACAAACCCCATATGTAATAATAGTTCATAATGCAAGCCAATGAAATTCCTTCTAAACTGCGCTAATCTTCCCTATGGCATTCTACAGTAGCAATGCACAGGAATTTGTAATGAACAAACTTATGCCCAGGCCTATATAACATCAGTGCAGAGAGGTGCATATTTAGAGATAATTATGTTGCCATGCCAAGTATTTTTGGAGCTCCATGGGGCCCTATATACTTCTGGGAGCTGCATCAGCTTCTGTATAGGTCTTCTCACAACAGACAGTTTGAATGTAATATGCCTTCTTTCTCTTTATAGGTAGTTTTACAGAGCTGTCAAGGGGATCACAGCAAATGGGTGCTCCCCCCTAATAAAATTTACCCAACACACCTCATCCCGTGCAAACCACTTATTACACGCCTACACTTCTTACTTGAGTGCAGTTCTGTGAGGTTGTGTGGAAAGGACAAGCAAAAAAGTGATTCTTGCAGTTTTGAGGTCCCTGCTAAAGCAATTAGGCCTCTGTCTATCAGGGACCTGGAAAATACATATTTCTGCCTTCCCAGCATGACAGCATCAGGGCAGGTTAGTAAGCAAAGCATATGACAGGACTGTGTGTATTTTAGCCAGGATTTAACACATAGAATAAGTAGCAAGAGCTATTTTAACTGAACGCTCCGTGAGATATCACTTTGTATTTAACCATGGTAATAAACACCGATGGACATTGCTTCTAATTTGTCCAGTCATAACTATTGAATGTACATGTTATCTATGTGAAAGATTGCGGAAATTTAGCTGTGTGTGTCATTTTGATTATTATGGCCCAATATAGTCATTTAATAGCGCAATCACTTCTGATTAGATTAGAGTTGTTTTGTATAGGCTGCCTGAGCTTATGAATTTAACAGAATGCTTTCTTGTAGATATTATGTAGGAGACATCTTCCATCAACTATGGTAAAAGTGGCATGTGAGCAGATAAAATAGATGCTTAGTTCTGTAATTCTCTGCCCACTGGTTACACAGGATTTTTTCCACTTATTTTTCTGGGGTAGTTCACCTTTAACTACTAGTAGGATTTAGACCTTGATGATATTTTGGGACAATTTTCAGGCGGTCTTAATTTTTTTTTATTGTGTTTTTTAATTAATTAGCTTTTTGTTCATCAGCTCTCTTAGTTTGGAATTTCATCAGCTGTCTGGTTGCTAGGGTCCACTTTACCATAGCCACAAGGTAGTGGTGTGAGAATAGAATATGAACAAGAGAGGAGTAATACGTTTATGGCTGCCAGGGATCAATGACCCCCATATGAATTCTGCAAAGAGGTTCAAGAAGGCAAATAATTAGTAAATTATAAAAAATGAAGACCAATTATAAAGTTACTAAGAGTATGCCATTCTTTAACATAATAAAAGCTAACATACATTTAAACTACCCATTTAAGGTCATAATGGTGGAAATGTACAAAATGGATATGCAGAAAACAGAAAAGTGGGCAGTGTGCAGAAAAATAAAGCGATTGCTTGTGGCATCTAGTATATAGATAGAGTAGACCCCTGGTTGCTTTCTGTACTCCTTTATGTTCCTCTCTTGATGAATAAACATTGTTCCTGGTTTGAGAGCACAGCCTCATTGATTGAACCATAGTTCTCACCTCTTTACCTGGTGACTTTTATCTTTCATCTGTTGGGATATGTGCACCCTTACTGCAACTTGCCAGTGGTGAGCAATGCTGTATTAAATAATATATTGTGCACTGTACTCTGTGGTCTGCCTTTCAGTTTTAATTTGGGTGCTTATTACAGGATTGGATGACTGGACTGTTACTTTGAGTGACTTGGTAATTGGGGTGATTACTCCCATAAATCTATGTGAAATGGCAAGTCTGAACCTGGGTCTATGTTTCCATACTTCCTGTGTATACTTTTTTTTTATAATACTGCTATTTATTACATTTTCCCCATACTTTCCTCAAGTTTCTTTTTTTTAACTTTCTCTTTATTGATTTTTCACATTTTCATTTACAATAAAGTATTGGAATTTTCAAATTCTCTTTTACAAATAGCATTGGATTTCCACATTGCCGTTTACCATAAAGCCAACATTATACTTCCAATAATCCTGTGTAAAGGTGCCCATACACTGAGAGATCAGCTCGTTTGGCAATGTCGCCAAACGAGCGGATCTCCCTCCGATATGCCCTCCGATATGCCCACCTTCAGCAAAATCGGGCTGATCCGATCGTGGGCCTTAGGGCCCAACGATCGGATCCTAACGATGCCTTAACGGGCGGTCGGATCGCGGGACCGCATCAACGAATAGATGCGGCCGCGATCCGACGGGATTTTCTGTCCCATCCGATCGAGATCTGGCCGACTTTCGGCCAGATCTCGATCGGTGAAGCCCGTCGGGGGGCCCCATACACGGGCCAATAAGCTGCCGACACGGTCTGTCGGCAGCTTTTATCGGCCCGTGTATGGCCACCTTTACTTCACATAATTGGTACAATCATGAGGCATTTATCTTTACCAGAAAAAAAACATACTCAAGCAATTAACTCAGAGCTATGGGTAAACCATCCATACTTAAGAATTGGCAACTACCTCAGGATATAAGTAAGGGAGATGTAAACCAACAAATAGTAAAACAAATAAAAAACGAAACTCCTCCTTGGGCAAGTCCTTTACAAAGGTATGACCGTGATATTTGTGCTGAAATATTGGTGGCTATGGTTATGGCTGTGGCTCCCCCCTTTATTGACCCTTCCCATTCACGATCCCGTTCCGTTTGGACATGGGAGTTGCAATGATAAGAAAAGTTGACCAAATGATTAAACCTGGCCAGATCAGCTCCGATAGGCCCTTATACAATCTAAGTAGAGTCCCAAGCAGACCAAATCCTATTGAAACTGTCCACTGTATCATTACAATATGCCGTTAGGTATTCCATCCTCCGAATGAAGCGGACTCTGTCCAAAAAGTCTGTTTCAGATGGGGGATGGGTACATTTCCATTTCCCCGCAATTGCGCATCTTGCCCCAGTAAGCAAAGCATTCACCAATTTCTGTATGGGATTTTCAAGGCCGGGGACTCTTTTCCCTAGTATAAAAATCAAAGGATCAGGTTGTACGTCAAGAAGCAGCACTCTTTGTAGCCAAAGTCTCACCATTGTCCAGTATGTTTGAATGCCTGGGCCGGACCAGAACACATGTATTAATGTCCCCTCCATGTTACAGCCCCACAGGAAGTTGTCAGTGGGAACATCTTATATGGCAGGGAGGGAGTATGATACCAGCCCATCATTATCTTATAAATGTTCTCTTTCAAAGTAATACAAAGTGGAGTTTTAGTTGCATTGTCCCAGATATTACGCCAAGTTTCTAACTCCACAGGGTGACCCAGAGCTTCTTCCCATTTGTTCATATATGTATGGGGGGCAGTGGTGAGATTTTTTTTATTAAACAGCGAATACCATTGCGAAATTAATTTTCTCTGGGAGTAGCCCCCCCTACATATACGCACCGCCGGGTTGTGTTCTGGCGTCAAACCATTTGGGCATAAGGATAGGGCCAGATGTCTCAACTGTAGATATTGCAAACTAGTGAGACTTTCCAGGTTATGTTCTCCAAGCATTTCTTGGTATTGTTTAAGTTTCCCAGTGAGGGGGTGAAACAGTCTTCCCAAGTGAAAGAGATCTCCTCTAGTAGCTAATGCAATAAAATCTCTCCTCAAGTTTCTTAATGCATTCTCCCATACTATCATTTAATCCCTGCTGCAGGCAGCTCACACATACTGTTTGGCAATTAGTTGTTCAGATCACTGACTTATGCTTGACTCTGTGCATTAGACAAAGGGAAATTGCTTATACTGGTTCAACCTAAAAATTATCTGCTGTTACCGCCAATTGTTTCTGCTATCTGTCTGAGACTCACAGCATGAGAACTATGTTTTAAACAGGAGAACTTGTTAGCTTGAGAGCACTCACTAACAAAACATGCTACATTCTAAAAAAGTAACAAACAAAAACTGGCAAATAGGTCTCTATTACTATAATTTGTATTATCCTAGTAGCAGTTTTCCTTTTTAAGGCCAACCAAACAACCACTATAAAAGATGACTGTGCCATTTAAATCATTTTAAAAATTTTAACCTGGAGCTTTAAGTCAAGGCATAACCGGTATATATTATTTTTGTTCATAAATATAAAAGCAGAAAGGTGCATGCTAAGAGAAATGAGTCAGTTATACAATGAGCAATTTACTATTGAATTACAATCAATATATATTACTAATACTCAGGAGACAAGTGCAAGAGCGCTAAATCATGCCCCTTAAGAGTTAATTCACTTGCATTTGGAGCAAATCTGTACTTTGCTACAATGAAAAATGTAGCAAAAATGCAGTGTGGGTGGACACAAGGTAGGCAATAGAACAGAGTGTTAGGACAGGGCTCCTTGCAAGTATGACTCAAGTTAGGGGTCAGGCAGGGAGAGAGATAATGGACACCCAACCCACCCTTCAAAAATACAGAACTGCTAAATGCAGGCAGCACTTTATTCATCCTGAAAGCACAAATCCTTGTGTGACATTCTGGAATACAAGGGGGCAAATTCACTATGAGTGGAAAATGCTTCGCCGCACTTCGCCAGGCGTAGTTTCGCCAGGACATGCGCAAATTCAAGAAGATCTGAAGTTGTGCACAGGTTACCGAACAGTTGCGAAGTTGCACTAGCGAAAATACAATAAGCAGTCCGAAGTTACGCTAGCGATGCCTAATTAGCATGTGGCGTTCAGTTAAAGTACAATGGACGTGTGTGCTGCAGCAACTACATTACACTACACAAGGCCAGGGAACCTTAAAATTATATAGATGTCTTATATTGCCCTACACATGTGCCCACTGTATAGTTTAGGTGCCAAATGTAGGGGGGAAGGAGGGTACCCCCAAAAAAAATTACGATCCTTTTCAGCCTATCACCCAGTAAATAGTAAAAAACGCCAGCATTTTTTGGGACTTAGAAAAATGTTTAACTTTTTTTCGACAAACTCCTATCTACTCTATTGCACTTCACCTGGTCTGAGCTGGCAAAGTAAAGTCTGGCGCAAGAGGTAACGTTCAGTAAAATCCACAATTTAGTAAATTAGCATAGTTAACTCGCCTCGCCAGAGCGCAACTTCGCCTGGCGTAAGGGTGCGAAGTAGCGATAGAGTATGTCTACTTCACTAGCAAATTTACGCCAGCACCCGTTAGTATATCACGCTGGCGAATTTTCACTAGCGTTAGCCACTTCGACCTTTGATAAATTTGCCCCAAGGACCCTTGCCTGTGGTCATTTAGGGCAGAACAGGGTGCAAAGTACCAAACATGGCAGCTTATTATTAACGGGGAAATTTCTATAAACATAAGCTACTTGTAAACATGTAATGGGTGTTTAATGTTCTTCACAAAAGATTCTCTTTCCACTTTCTTTTTTGCTTCACCCCACATTTCTATTTTTCTGCCCTTTTCCCTTATCTCAATTTCCTCTCAGACTTCTCCTTCCCCCTTATTTTCTGCCAGCCCCATCACCCTTTTGTTTTCCATTTGCTTCTCTGTTTTCCAGCAGAAATCATACTGTTCCCTTAAACCAGTAAATCTCTGCTGCCCATACCCTTGCTAATGTTTTGCCAAACATCGCTTACAGGTAACAGCAAGGAAGGATTTCTTAGCAGTCATAACCTTTTCCGTTCCCCAGTGTTGTTCCCTTGCTTTTGCCAGTGTGGAATCTCTAGTAAAATATTAGTGACAGAGGGTTACCCACTTTGACCTGCAGTGGCCCATAGGCAGTTAGTTGGACAGCCCTGCCCTGGAAGAAATATATTATAAATTATGTTACGTAAGCATGTGCAATAAAGTATGCAATGTAATCACGTTCTAACTATTGTATATGTGAAATAAAAAAATTTGTGTATATATATATATATATATATATTTATATACACACATACATATCTGCTTCAAGAACACGGAGCACTCATGGGACATAATATATGTTCAAAGCTTTAATGGTGTAATCACTTTCTAAATTATATATGTGAAATTAAAAAATTTAGTGTATATGTATGTATATATATATATATATATATATATATATATATATATATATATATATATATATATATATATATATATCCAGAACCAAAGCGAGCACTCTCAGGTCTTATTAGTCCAATAAAAGTGTTTTTATTTAACAAACAGAAGCTGACGTTTTGGCTAGCACTCTAGCCTTTCTCAAAGTGAAAAAATGTAACAACCACCAAACATTTAAACCCACAGAGGCGGGAAAAGGGAAGTGCTGACATCACTAAGTGTCAGTAGTGAGGGGGAAGGGAACTCAATAATGTGCAGGGTTAATTAAGTGCCCAAAGTACCAGAAACATGTATCACTAGCATATTGTGCATACCTAAGGAACAGTAGCGATAGCAACAAAGTGTACTTAATAACGTTCAATTAAATCAGAGAATGGTTACATTTGAAGAACGGTTATATTTCAAAAAAAGGTTACATGTTATCATCAAAACTTAAAGGTTCAAATTCATATGTGGTTATAGCTGTATACACTTAATTACAATTTCGATTGAACTATATTGCTTCATATGACATTGCTATAACCACATATGACTTTGAACCTTTAAGTTTTGATGATAACATGTAACCTTTTTTTGAAATATAACCGTTCTTCAAATGTTACCATTCTCTGATTTGTAGTTATGGTGGACATTACCAGCTAATGGTAAACGCACACGGGCAAAGTGGGTGCTTTTTAGGTGTATTACCGTGCGGTTCAGAGTCAGGGGTCCTGCTGGCGAGCAGGCAAACCCCTGTTTTAGCCATATAGAGACCCTAAATATCCAGGGCTCCAGATTTAGGACAGGAACTTCACCCGAAACCCACATATTTCCGTATAATGGGTATAGTAAGTATGTCTCGCCCATAGGGGAGGGTCCTATATCCATAGGTATCTGCAATACGGCAAAGGAAGGCTAAAAAAAGGATAAAAAAGATTTAGGTAGAGGAGGAGGGAATAAGTGGAGGAAGTTATTTATTCATCTAGGTTGAGGGGTGCAACATTGTTGCCAAATTGATGCAGCATTTTTGATAGATGTTAACTCTGAGTCAGTCAGAAACCCGGACTCTATAAGGTACCCACACGGGAACCCGATAAAACTGTAGATCCATATCGAACAAAAGCAGGAGTTTGACTATATAAAGCAACCCAAGGGTAAAGTCTCATTCAGCCCCGGGGGAGTGACTATGTCCAACCGATATATCCACTTGGATTCACTTCTCAGTAAAGCCAAATCTCTCTTCCCACCCCGTGGGAGTGGGGGTTGGTGGTCAATTGCCATGCAGCGAAGGGTGGGCAATCCGTGTCCCATCTGGAGAAAATGTCTGGCCACCGGTTGCTTGGCAGTTTTTTCTTTGAGTGCCTTGCTGATTGCTGATCTATGATTCGCAATCATGTCTTGTAGTGGGGTGTTGGTCTTGCCAACATAATATAAACCACATGGACAGGTAATTATGTATACCACAAAGGTTGTGGTGCAGGTCAGTCTGTGAAGAATTTTGAAGCGCTTACCATTGTGCGGATGTGGAAAGTCCTTCCCGGTGAGCATTGATCTACATGTTGTGCAGTCAGGGCATTTGTAACATCCGAGTTTTTGTTGCTCAGCTCTGGGTGTCACGATTTTTATTAATAAAGTCTGTTTTAACCAAAATGTCTCTTAGGTTGTGGTTCTTTCCGTAACCAAACATAGGCTGTGGGGACAGATGTAGGGAGAGAGTGTTGTCCATGGCTATGATTGGCCAATTTTTATACACACTTTTTTAAGATGTCTTGATATGTGTGAATATTTAGTAGTAAAGATCATTTGGGGGATGGCACAATCCTTTTTGGGTTTCTTTGTGAGTAGGTCAGTCTGTTTATAAGCCAATGCCCTTTGTAACTGCTGCTCCAGGATCTCCTCCTTATACCCTCTATTGAGAAACCTATCATAAGTTTCCTTTAGTTATTTCTGTGCCCTATCTGGGTCACTATTGTTGGGTATAGTGTGCAAAAATTGGGAATAGGGGATAGCCCTAATCATAGAGGGAGGGTAGTCACTGGCAGCATGTAGGGTCGTATTACGGTCCCTGGGTTTCCTATATAGGCTTGTGCCTAAACCGTCATGTGTCTTAAAGATCAGCAGATCGAGAAATTCAATACACTGATCACTGTAATTTAGGGTTAGTCTTATAGGAGTGTCAAGGGTGTTAAGCCCGTCAAAGAATTTAGCAAGAGTCATCGTGTCTCCTCTCCAAATGATGAGTAAATTGTCAATGTAGCGCAGATATGCTATTATGTTATCCGCCGCCCCCCCAATGATGTTTTCCTGTTCATATTGTAGCATGTAAAGGTTGGCGAAAGAGGGTGCGAGGGCACTACCCATTGCTGTCCCAGACGTCTGTAAGTAGAACGTGTTTTCAAATCTAAAGTAGTTTTTGGTCAAAGACAGTTTTAATAATTCGGAAATCAGAAATCAGGAAATCAGATATTCTGTCGGCACTGATCTGTCTACACGTGTTTCTAGGGCTCTTCTACACGCCTGTATACCCTGATCATGAGGTATAACCGTATATAGGCTATTAACATCCATCGTGGCTAGCAGGTATTGTTCGGGTAAGTTATTAAGTTTACTTAGGGTTTGAATAATGTGTGTAGCGTCACGTGTATAGGATGGCATTAAGGTGACAAGAGGTTGGAGAAAGAAATCTACGTAACTTCAGCTTTCTTTGGAATCTATGTATGTCTCCCAGTATCTCAATAGGTTCTGCTGTTTTTCTACGGATGAATGATAAACCCTTGTTCAGGAGGGATAGTTCACCCGGGGTAAGGATATGCTGACTAAGATTAAATATTACATTCGACTCGTGGGTTTGCCTCTTAGGTTTGTACCTCCCCGTCTGGTGGATCTTCTCTTCCTTTTGTTTTGTCTAATCGCGATCGTGTTTTCATATCTAAAAAATGGTCCTGTGTGGGTTGGGGGGCCAGAATCAGAATCAGTCGATTGGTCTGAGCTATCAACCGTTTGTAGGGACTGAGGTTTGTGTTTACGTCTGATATTAGTGAAACGATCAGTTCTCTTGCCCATTAACCACCCATAGACCCTTTTCTGTTTGTAGTCGTCCGCAACTTTACGTATCTTATTCTGTTTGAAGTTAGTGAGTTCTTGTATATGTCTCTCTACTACAGTATATCAGTCAGTTTTTTCAACCAGTCACATGAGTTATCTGTTTTTAGTGTTTCTAAATGGCTTGCTTCAAGTTTTTTTATATCCTCACGTACTGTCACTATGTCTTTCCCCACCTGTTCAACCACCAATAATATTAAGTCTAAGGAACAGCGGTTCAAAATAACGCACCATTTACTGCAAAAGTCCTGATTACTGCGGCCAATTGTTGGAATATTGTGGATTCTAAACCCCCTTGGGATGAATTTCTGTCGGTGGTAGATGGAAAGGAACACACCATGTAGTTGGAGGTCCACCTCTTTTATTTTCAAATCCAAGAGTTCATGGTATATATTAATAGTAGATTTACTCACGGTCTCATCAAAAGTTGTTCCTGGAAATTGGATCCGATCAGCATCTGACGCTATGAAGCCAAATTCCCTTGTGGAGTCGATGTTTAGTATCTGTTGTGTGTATGAATCCTCCATTCCCTCCTCCCTATTTCCTGGTATTGCCAGATGTCCTGGTGGTCACGAATAAGGCAAGGTGCCTTCCTGGGAACTCTTGTTTCGGCTGACGGTGCTACCATAAAGGGTCCAGCGACCCCATATGCAAACTAGTCCCAAAAGGTGCACATCGTTTACCGTGGAAATGCCCGGGTGCCTGCAATGGGGGAATAGATACGGGACTTTGTATAGTGCAAAATAGTTAAATACTTTATTTGAACTCAATATTTCGATCCAATACTAGGTTTGGGAACCTCTCTTACTTCTTTGGAGTTTTGTTTGTCATTGGCTAAGCTTTCAAAGTAGCAACTTCCTTTTAATATATAACATGCCTTATAGAAACAGTAGTATTTCAGTAGGGGCATAAAGTTTATTGGATTAACAGAAAATATGCAATATGCATCATAACAAAATTAGACAGGTGCATACATTTAGGTACCCAAAAAGAGATATTACATCAATACTTAGTTGAGCCTCATTTTGCAAATGTAACAGCCTCTAGACACCTCCTATAGCCTTTGATGAGTGTCTGGATTCTGGATGGTGGTATTTTTGACCATTTGTCCATACAAAATCTCTCCAGTTCAGTTAAATTTGATTGCTGCCGAGCATGGACAGCCTGCTTCAAATCATCCAATAGATTTTCAATGATATTCAAGTGGTGGGACTGTGACGGCCATTCCAGAATATTGTTCTTTTCCCTCTGCATAAATGCCTTTGTAGAGTTGAAGTGTGTTTAGGGTCATTGTCCTGTTGGAATAACCAACCCCTGCGTAACTTCAACCTTGTGACTGATGCTTGAACATTATCCTGAAGAATTTGTTGATATTGAGTTGAATTCATCCGACCCTCGACTTTCAGTCCCTGAACTAGCCACACAGCCCCACAGCATGATGGAACCTCCACCGAATTTGACAGTAGGTAGCAGGTGTTTTTCTTGGAATGCGGTGTTCTTCTGCTATGCAAAGTGATTTTTGTTATGACTAAGTTACTCAATTTTTGTCTCATCAGTCCAAAGCACTTTGTTCCAAAATGTCTAAATGAGCTTTTGCATACAACAAGCGACTCTGTTTGTGGCGTGAGTGCAAAAAAGGGCTTCTGTCTCATCACCCTGCCATACACATGTTCTTTTTTCAAATTGTGCTGAATTGTAGAATGATGTACAGATACGCCATCTGCAGAAAGATGTTCTTGTGGGTGTTTGGATGTAATCTTTGGGTTGTCTGTAACCATTCTCACAATCCTCCTCATATGCTCCTGTTTTTTTCTTGGCCTGCCAGACAGTGGCGGAACTACCGGGGGAGCAGGGGGTGCGAGTGGGCCAGGGCCCGCACCCCCCCAGGGCCCCCCTGGCAGCCCGTGCGCCACTGAAAATGCGGGCCGTACGGAGTAGTTACGCTACTGCTGCCAGACCTTGGTTTTACAGCAACTGTGCTTGTGGCCTTCCATTTCCTGATTACATTCCTAACATTTGAAACTGACAGTTTAAAACTCTGAGACAGCTTTTGAAAAATCTTTCAGATCTTTTGAGAGTTGTTTTTAGGATCCCATGCTGTCACTCTTCAGAGGAGAGTCAAACAGAAGCACAACTTGCTATTGGACATCTTAAATACCCTTTCTCATCAGGCCCGGATTTGTGGAGAGGCCTCCCAAGGAATAAAACAGAGGGAATGGGATGATGAACGACAGCGGGCCTAGCTATTTAAATCCGGCCCTGTTTCTCATGATTGGACACATCTGCCTATGAACAAACTAATCCAACCGATTTGGTGTTGCCAGTAATCAGTATTGAGCAGTTACATGCATTCAAATTAGCAAAATTACAAGGGTACCCAAATTTTTGCACAGCCACTTTTTAACATTTGATTTAATTCCATACAACTGAATACTGCTTCACTAAAAAAATCTTTGTTCAGAAAACACCCCAGTACTCTGATGTTCCTGGGAAGTGGAGTAAATTTTATGCAGACTGGGAGGGGTTCCCAAACTTTTTCATATACATATACATATTAATTTTAGTAGACTAAAGGTATGGAAATCCAACTTATGGAAAGATCCTTTATCCAGAAAACCCCAGGTCCTGTGTATTCTGGATAACAGGTTACGTACCTGTTTTCTTTTAATCTCACAACAAACTACTGTAGTTTAAGGTTTGGTTTTCTGACTTGGGAGCCTTGTCATGACTGGGGGTAAAACCAGGAGCAAAAAAAAAAAGATAAGCAGAGACATAATGCCAACTTTGCTCATAGTTTTTTAAAACACTTTATTTTCAATGTTTAGAACAACTGATACCATCAAGTATCTGTGACAATAGGTTTCAGTTATTAAGTGACAGGTAATAAAAATCACATGGTACAATCAGAAGGATATTGCGCACAGTACAACTATAGCATTGTCAAGTGCTGTATGCAAACTTATACAACCTAAAGAAAAACAGAAGAAAGAAAAGAAGAAAAAAAAAAGAAAAAAAAAAGGCAAAGAAAATTATATATGCAGGTTTAGGGTGATATTCAAGTAACATATCTAAGAAGGGGGTCAGGTGTTAACTGTTGTGTCAAATATAGTGTGAACTATATTATATAGAACTTTCAGGGAAGCAGGAGACCCAGGAGCTCCATGTCTCAATATATTTGGGCATTGAGGTATTACTAAGTGCCGAGAGGTACTCCATACGCTTTATTTCCACAATCTTATTCTGTAATTCCCCCATCGTGGGCTTGGTGGGTTGTTTCCATTTCTGGCATAGCAATCTCCTGGCTGCAGACAAGATGTGATTCAGCAGTTTCCTGACTGGCTTAATAAATTTGGTATCGGGTTTCCCTAAGAGAAATGTCCAAGGGTCTTTCCTTACATCCATCTGAAGAACCCTCCGGAGAAGCTCCTGCACCTCCTCCCAATAGGGGGTAATAATGCTTTGCTCATAGTTTATACAGAATGTTTAACACTAGCAGACTAAGCATTGTTGTAACCATATTGTCAGATTATTTTTCAACATGTGTTTAAAGTAAGGTAGATGAGTTTGTGTTGAACAAAATTTCAGGGGAGATATGATAAATAAGAGAATCCAAAGCAAACCCCAAAAATATTTTATATGGCTTCTGGTGATTGTGAACAGATGGGGATCGATTGATCCATTCACCCAGCAATCTCTGCAGAGTACACAGCTGTATTGTGCAGCTGCAACTCCATATAGTGTTTCATTGTTGTTTTACAGCTTCAACAAATGGAATATAAGGGACCCAAGCAACTAGCAACCAAAATACAAGATCCCCCCTCATTGATTTTCTCAAATTAGAAACAAAAGGGTTATTACTTTTAACACACCATGGCTCTTACTATAAATGATAGTGATTACAGGGACAATGGAGCTCAGACAAATAATAGTATAGCTTTGGCAAATTATACTTACTGTGTAATTACTGTTAGTGACCTAAAAAATCAAAAGTGTAAGTAAATGACTGTAATGGATTTGTCAGCTTTCCAGTATACTTAAGTGGGAAGTACAAAAATGGTTGTATTGCATAAAGGGTACGCATTAGACCCCGATCAATAGAAAACTAAATGAACAATTAAATAGAGCAATTAAATGGACTGTTTTCCAAAGGAACACCCTCCAATGTTTAAGTCATTCTGTTTTGGCCAGTGTCAATTTATATTGGTATCTAACTAAATGAAATTGTTCTCTGCTTTATTTGGAAGGAAATTTTAATAGTGAAACAGATGGAGAAACCTCTGCACTGGTGCCAATAGGACTTGCTCCATCTCCATGCAGTAAAGAGCAATGGAGCATTTTAGAGGCAGAAAAATTAGACACAACAATCTCACCCCAGGGATGAGAAATCAAGGACTTAGCTGCAATAACTATGAGGTTTGGAGTGGCAGATCAGTCTGATAATTCATCCAATAACAGCAACTCGATCTGATTTTGTAGAAGGCAACAATTTCCCATTTTCACTGAAAATGTGGTCATGATTGTAAGCTACAAATCTAATCAAACTATATGAACTTGAACAGAATCGAGATACATTCCAATCAGACAGTTTTTTAATTCCAATTCTGCCTTCCAAAGCTGCATTAAAAAAAAGATCATTGAATCAAGTTAAACTGTGACCATGTTGCTTAGCTGACGACGTTATTTATTCCTGCTTTACAGGACTTGTTGGAAAGGCCGTGCCAAATTAACAATGTTAGCCAGGTAGCCTAGCATTTACTGTTCATTACGCAAAATAATTACTGGAGTAATGCATCGCTATGGATATTTTCAGAACTCTTTTGTCTAATATTGTGTAGCTGCACTTCATTTAGCATCCTGCATTAGTTAACCTATTTATGCACCAGTAAGGTCTGTAATGGGCAACTCTGCATTGCAGCTCAGCCCCCTGTGGTGCCAATTTTAACAATGTCACTGTCCCTGCTCTTGATAAATGTGAACTATGTTTAGCACATGAGGCAGAAATGACTATATGATAAATGACTGGCTTCTCTTCATTGCCAAATGAAAGCTTTAATTGACAGATTTGCATGTGAGATCTTCACAAATTCCCTGTCTTCTAAAAGATCCTGCAGTGACACTAAAAACATAATTTAATTCGATCTGAGAGCTGAGGGGTTAAGGAATTGTGAGTGAATCATTTATCACTAACAAAGGATTTGTCTTGTGGAGTGGGGGGTGACCTACTGATATCTAATTGTGGTTAAAGATCAACTGGGTACTCCTTGTTAGCTTACCACTGGAGCAGTAGCATCACTAGAGGGGGGCGGGCCCTGGTGCGTGATGCGTAGCCAGGCCCCGCCCCCTCCGTACGGCCTCATTTGGCCGCATTTGTCAGTGGCGCGTGAGCTGCCGGGGGGCCCTGAGGGGGTGCAGGCCCTGGCCCGCTCGCACCCCTGCTCCCCCGGTAGTTCCGTCACTGTATTGGAGACTGCAATGAACTTGTGGGTTTTACATCTGTAAGTAGAATTAAACACCCAGATGTTGTGAATTGTAGTTCCCCTATTTGGAGGGTCAGGACCTCCCTGTTGTAGGCATTAATGGTGTCTATTAAAGGGGTGGTTCACCATTAAATTAACTTTTAATATCTTATAGAATGGCCCGTTCTAAGCAACTTCTGAATTGGTCTTCTTTATGTATTTTTTTTATCATTATTTGCCTTTTTGTTTGGATTCTTCACCGCTTTAAAGCGGTGGTCACTGACCCCATCTAAAAACAAATGCTCTGTAAAGCTATACTTTTATTGTTATTTCTACTTTTTATTACTCATCTTTCTATTTAGTCCCTCTCCTATTCATATTCCAATCTCTTATTCAAATCAGTGCATGGTTGCTAGGTTAATTTGGACCCTAGCAACCTGACTGCTGAAACTGCAAACTGGAGAGCTGCTGAATTAAGAGCTAAATAACTCAAAAACCACAAATAATAAAAAAATGAAAACCAATTGCAAATTGTCTCAGAATATCACTCTCTATGTCATATTAAAAGTTAATTTGAAGGTGAACAACCCCTTTAAGCAGCATTTTCGAAGCATGACCCCAACACATAGATGGAGTTAGAGAACTGAGAGCCTCTCATATTTAAGAAACTATGGCCCTATCTGTTGATGAGCAGGGAATAGCATAAATCATATGAAACCTGAAACTCCATTCCTTGTTAAAATTCCCAGCATCCCCTTGACAGCATAAATGGCCTTTCATGATGCTGAAATAAAGCATTCTGTCAGTATTGCTTCAGCAATGTGATTCCTCCATTATCTGGAAGCCCATTACCCATAAAGCTCTGAATTACGGGAAGACTTCATATAAAATATGGCGTGTTTAGCCATATTAATTTTTAGGGTTTAGTTCTCCTTTAAAAGACCTGTTAACTGAAGGCTTAGCCATTTACTATGCTTCTACCTAGTGCTGCTTTTCAGTTGCCTTGAAAGGGATGGGGGTAATTCTTGTTATAATTTTTTATGTTTCCGTTATTTAATGGCAATAAAACTGTCTCACCTTATCAAACGTTTATCAGGGCAGGCACCAGGGTGGCACAGATGTGCCCTTTCATTACTGGGGCCTTGAAAATAGGTGATACAATTTGGAGCACTTAAGAGGGTGTAAGGAGAAGGGGTCCTGTCATCGGAAAACATGTTTTTTTCAAAACGCATCAGTTAATAGTACTACTCCAGCAGAATTCTGCACTGAAATCCATTTTTCAAAAGAACAGATTTTTTTATATTTAATTTTGAAATCTGACACGGGGCTAGACATTTTGTCAATTTCCCAGCTGCCCCTGATCATGTGACTTGTGCCTGCATTTTAGGAGAGAATTGCTTTCTGGCAGGCTGCTGTTTTTCCTTCTCAATGTAACTGAATGTGTCTCAGTGGGACATGGGTTTTTACTATTGAGTGTTGTTCTTAGAACTACCAGGCAGCTGTTATCTTGTGTTAGGGAGCTGCTATCTGGTTACCTTCCCATTGTTCTTTTGTTTGGCTGCTGGGGGAAAGGGAGGGGGTGATATCACTCCAACTTGCAGTAAAGTGTCACTGAAGTTTATCAGAGCACAAGTCACATGACTGGGGGCAGCTGGGAAATTGACAATATGTCTAGCCCCATGTCAGATTTCAAAATTGAATATAAAAAAATCTGTTTGCTCTTTTGAGAAATGGATTTCAGTGCAGAATTCTGCTGGAGTAGCACTATTAACTGATTCATTTTGAAAAAAAAAGATTTTCCCATGACAGTATCCCTTTAATATAATCTGCCATTACAACCTCATCGGACAGGGAATTCCACAACCCTACTGTCCTCACTGTGATAAACCACCTACACCGCTTCAAAATAAAGTTATGTTCCTCTAGTCTAAAAGGGTGGCCTCTGGTGCAGTGATCCTCTTTATGGGAAAAAAGATTCCCCACTATCTGTCTATAATGCCCTCTAATATACTAAGTTCTCGCAACCCCAACCTCAACAGTTTTCCTCTAGCCCAGTGCTTTTCAACTCCTGTGGTACTGAGAGCAACATTTTTCTGGCCTACATGGTGGAGAGACAATAATGGAAACCAGTGTTGACCATGCCCTTATTTTAAACCACACCTAGTTTAAACCACACTCACGTCATCTTTTAAGACCATATCCACATTAATGTCGTAACACAACAAAAAAAAGGTTGGTGCTCATTGTGGGAATATCACTCATATATGAAAAATGTAAGTCATATTAAAACACACCCTTAGATATATATGCCTCCTCCTCCCCTCTAGATAACACAGCCCCCCCCCAGCACATGACTAAAGACCTTAGGGACCTATAACAACAATTTTCATATGCTAACAACCCCCCAGAAAAAAACCCTACCAGGCTCATGTCCTACAGTTGAAATAGGGCAGGCAGAGTATGACACACACAGGGAGCATAAGGATGACAGTGTATGACACACACACAGGGAGTATATGGCAGGCAGAATACAACAGGAGACAGGGAAACCTATCAGGACCACTCTAAGATGAACAGGTCATGTTGTGCTACATACAGTGACACAGTTCTGGTGCTCCTCCATCAATCTGTATGAGTGGTGAACAGGGTGGATTTATAACTTATCAAATCAATTTGGATGGTGTGCAATGAAATGAAAAGGCAATACAGAAGATTTGGATAATAAAAAAAATTTAACATAAATTGGTGTATGAGGGTGAAAAAATTCACACATCCATCCCGTTCAACCTCTTTACCCATATGAAACCTACCTAACTGATGCCTCTCCATTTGTCTCAGTGGTAATGTAGTTACATAGATGACGGGTCTGGCCTTAGGGTAGATGGCACCCTTTGTGACAATCTCATCTGAACCTGGTTTATGAATAATATCTTCCTCTCCAAAGCACACTGATAGTCTGCATTATTCTTGATTTGATGATTTTGATTTTTTTTAATAAAAGCTGTTTAGTTTGGCATACAAACTGTTATCTGGCTACTAGGGTCACTAACCCCAGCAACAAGGTAACGGTTTACAAATAACTAATAATAATCTGATTTACAGATTCCAGGAGAGAGAGGCAGAATAGTTAAGCAAATGGTGCTCACAAAGGTTATTATGACACAACTGTTAGCCTAGAACCTGCAATATAGTACTAAATATAAAGGCTATGGAATTATCTTGCCCAACCTTTTTTGTAGGACTTCCAGAGAAAATCTGGAATGAAACAGCCTTTATATGAAGCCATTGCTGTCTTTCTCAACAATATAAAGGTTCCGATTAGGCCACCATCTCTTTTTCTAAAATTAGACCACCATTTCAAGGAGGAGATGAAAACTCTTCAGGTCAATTTTAGCCAAAATTGTCTGAAAATGCCCTGTGTCAGTGTCTGTAAAGTACCAGAGTCCAATGGGTTCTCAGCACCCTACTACAAAGATGTAGCACCACCCTGGTCCCCCCACTTTACAGATATCATAGAACTGAATTGAAAAGGGCAAAACACAAGTCTTTCTCAAGATGAACAAATAATTATGCTTCATTTAGTGAGTGTAACATGCTTGCGAAGGAACATATGATGTTGCATCAAACCCACAATCTATGCCATATTTAACACATTGTTGCTCATATTCATTTGGCACTGAATAAGATCTGTAAGGAGCCATGATACATCAAAATAAAAGCTAAGATTCCCGACTCTCAGATACATGCTTTGTAATTAAATGTATGGCTTTACAGTCTTCCAGGTCTCAGTGTCAAAACATGTTGAACATACAAATGAGTGTAACTGTTAATAATAGTATGCCTAGCCCTGCACCCTCTGATTCCTGCACCCTCTGATTCCAGCACCCCCTCCCTGTGATCTGCCAGATTCTTCTCCTGGGGAGGTAATGAGTGGATCGCAGGAGGGAGGATGGGAGAACATTAGATTATGCGAGTCCCTTCAGTTAGAGAGATGAAAGGGGAGGGCTGGGCTCATGCACTCTACTAGTCTCCAGGAGGGAGTGAAGCACATTTTGGCACCACTATAGCTGCATGTTAGCGCTGGCGGGAGCAAAGGAGCAGATCGGCGCAGGGAGGGAGCATCAGGCCGGCTACAGCATGTATGTAGGCTCTTGCCGCTCTTTCTTTGTGTCTTTTACTATCATTGTGTTGCCTTACCCCAAATGATTTACTGATGTCTGATTTCCTCCCCCGAGGCTCAGAGTAGCGACAGCGAGGGTTCAGCACAGGGGAACACCAGACGATTTGTCGCTACCTCGTGCGTCTGATCCCAGTGTGTGTGCTGATGAGAATATCAAGTTCACTTACAGCTGCAGTCCTACCTGTTCCACCCAGGCTGCCCATCCACTATCAGTTGCCCTTATCTAGGGGAGAGAATGTGGGAAGCTTTTAAGTGATTGAGGCTTTGTTGTTGCTGCTTACATATTGCATGTTCTTTTCTTTTCTCGTCTTACCCCCCTTGGGGTGGAGGGGGGTGTTTGTATCTCCCAAATGGATGAGATGGTGGTATTCCCAAATTGGATTCCGTTACGCGCTCCCGGCGTCTGCGCTTTTCTCTTAGACGCAGTTTGTAGGCGCGCAGACGTGTTCTCGCTGCAGATTGCCAATTAATTAATGAGGCTGCTTGCCTATCAGCGCTGGGTCCTGTTTTTCATCTTTGCAGCGTGGAAGTCGTGGCTGTTCATCATTCTGTGTTTATTCTGCCTTCCATTTAGCGCTGAGATCATTGTGCAGAGTGGGGATTAAAGGGCAAGTGGTTGCGGTGGCATTGCTTTGTATTAGGTCTCACTGACTCCTGCACACCTGGGGCCACGCTTTACACCTTATCTTTCTCTTGTTAACTTGCAGGATGGCTCGATTCGGAGAGGCTGTGACTGGCAGGTTGAGCTCGGCCGATGGGGGCTCAGAGAGGAGCAAGACCCTACAAGGTTCCCCTGCTGCACCTGTTGGGACGCAAGCAGCTTTCAAGCAATCCAAAGCCCAGAGGGCAAGGACCATGGCTTTATACAACCCCATCCCTGTCAGACATAACTGCTTCACCGTAAACAGGTCTCTCTTCATTTTCGGAGAAGATAATATTATCAGGAAATACGCCAAGAAGCTCATTGATTGGCCATATCCTTTTTTTTTTACTTATTGGGAAGCTCTGCTATTCCATGGGATGTGCACCCATATTTATGGCACAGGTTAGTGCCCTCATAATAACCCCTGCAATTAGTGGCAGTGTGACTTCAAGCTTCTAGTGCAAGGTAAGATTTTGCTTGGCTAGCATGAGCAATGTTGGTGAGCAGGAATTCAATCATATCTCCAAACACTCACCATATGCTTGTAATATTACACTATCTAATATATTCTTTATGGCAATTTCAATAATTCAGTTTTTTTTAATAATTGCTACAAATGGCATTATAAATGTATCTCTTTTTCGCTGAGGACACCCAAGGGATCTTGAGTCCAGTTTATTTCAACCCAGGTAGGAGGTACAAGCATCTCTGAAAATGAATTGGCCAACAGCCTCCGAAATTCCCTGCCTCTGTTGCTCAACTTCAACTGAGCCTAGTGCTGCTCTTCTTTACTGCACCAGAGCTGAGAGAGACCCCCTCCCTTATTCTTATCGCACTGATTCATTATTAAAGGCATGATGAGCACATGTAGCCTTCCCATATAATACACTTCTTTGTGCAGTTTGCATGGAATCATGCTTGAGACCTATACACACTACCCTAGCACACAGTGGGGCAAAGAGAAGTATTTCTGTAGAAAGATGAAGGAAGAATAGCGTTTCTGTAATAAGAAATATGGAGTATATTATGTTCATATATGGAAAACACCCCCACTTTTAGTATCAGCACCACAGACAGCTCCTACTGAGTGACATTCTGTAAGCGCTGCACTGGCTCAGCGGCTGCGCTGCAATTTATCAGAAATCAACCCAGGGGACTGAGAAGGTGGCACTCACTAACCAGCTATTGTTTTCCATTTACACTATGATATCTGCTATTGTCACGAGATTCCAGCTAAAGCCATTGCCATTTCTTTATTTTTCTTTTATTCCTGTTCCAAAAACGTGTTGCCTTTTTTGTTCAATACAGAAATTCATTAATGTCATTAATTAGCCATATTTATTAGCACTTAGTAGAAAACTGTAACATTCTTGGACTCACATCTTTACTACACTCTGACTGTAAGTCACATGGTATTTCTGACAGATGGTGTATACATTTCATGCTGTTGTTTTCGTTGTGCCATCTTTATGTGTTATGTTGTTTGCTTAGCTCTAAAATGAAACTAGCTATAGCAACTATATATATATATATATATATATATATATATATATATATATATATATATATATATATATATATATACATATATTTATTTATTTATATTTATTAATCATGTGCTATTGATGAAAATGTCTGTACTCATACCCACAGGTGAGATGCACATAAAGGTCAGCAATCCTATGTTACTGAGGTGTATGCGTGTGCATATAAACAGATGGATCCAGAGTTATTCCATTTTCCTCTGTGATTATCCCAAGATAATGCAGATAATTGCATTATCTACATTTGTTACTGTTGTTTCTTGGAGAAGCTAACAATATAACTTGATTTAACTCACTGTGACAAATGGGATAACTCTGGATCCTTGTGTGACTGTGTGTATGTAGCAGACACTGTGTGTGTGTATGTATGTATGTATGTATATATATATATATATATATATATATATATATATATATATATATATATATATGAAAAAGTTTGGAAACCGCTCTCAGCCTGCATAATAATTCACTCCACTTTCAACAAAAAAAAAAGTTAACAGTGGTATGTCTTTCATTTCCCAGGAACATCTGAGTATTGGGGTGTTTTCTGAACAAAGATTTTTAGTGCAGCAGTATTCAGTTGTATGAATATGGCTGTGCAAAAATGTGGGTACCTTTGTAATCTTTGCAAATTTGAATGCATGTAACTGCTCAATACTGATTACACCAAATTGGTTGGATTAGCTCGTAAAGCCTTGAACTTCATAGGCAGGTGTGTCCAGTCATGAGAAGAGGTATTTAAGGTGGCCAAGTGCAAGTTATGCTTCTGTTTGACTCTCCTCTGAAGTGTGACAGCATGGGATCCTCAAAGCAACTCTCAAAAGATCTGAAAACTAAGATTGTTCAGTATCCTAGTTTAGGGGAAGGCTACAAAAAGCTATCTATGAGGTTTAAACTGTCAGTTTCAACTGTAAGGAATGTAATCAGGAAATGGAAGACCACAGGCACAGTTGCTGTAAAACCCAGGTCTGGTAGGCCAAGAAAAATACAGGAGCAGCATATGTGGAGGATTGTGAGAATGGTTACAGACAACCCAAAGATCACCTCGAAAGACCTGCAAGAACATCTTGCTGCAGATGATGTATCTGTACATCGTTCTACAATTCAGCGCAATTTGCACAAAGAACATCTGTATGGCAGGGTGATGAGAAAGAAGCGCCACAGGCAGAGTCACTTGTTGCAAAAGCTCATTCAGATACAGTCATTTTGGAACAAAGTACTTTGGACTGATGAGACAAAAATTTAGTTGTTTTGTCATAACAAAAAGAGCTTTGCAAGGAGGAAGAAGAACACTGCATTCCAAGAAAAACATCTGTTACCTACTGTCAAATTTGGTGGAGGTTCCATCATGGTGTGGGACTGTGTGGCTAGATCAGGGACTGGGGTCCTTGTTAACGTCGAGGGTCGGATGAATTCACCCCAATATTAACAAATTCCTCAGGATAATGTTCAAGCATCAGTCACAAAGTTGAAGTTACACAGGGGTTGGATATTCCAACAAGACAATGACCCTAAACACATTTTTAAAATCTACAAAGGCATTTATGCAGAGGCAGAAGTACAATATTCTGGAGTGCCCGTCACCCCCGACTTGAATATCATCAAAAATCTATGGGATGATTTGAAGCAGGCTGTCCATGCTCGGCAGCCATCAAATTTAACTGAATTGGAGAGATTTTGTATGGACGAATGGTCAAAAATACCACCATCCAGAATCCAGACACTCATCAAAGGCTATTGGAGGTGTCTAGAGGCTGTTACATTTGCAAAAGGAGGCTCAACTAAGTATTGATGTAATATCTCTGTTGGGGTGTCCAAATTTATGCACCTGTCTAATTTTGTTATGATGCATATTGCATATTTTCTGTTAATCCAATAAACTTTATGTCACTGCTGAAATACTACTGTTTCCATAAGGCATGTTATATACTAAAAGGAGGTTACTACTTTGAAAGCTCAGCCAATGATAAAATTCCATAGAATTAGGAGGGGTTACCAAACTTTTTCATATGACTGTATATGTGTGTGTGTATATATATATATATATATATATATATATATATATATATATATATATATATATATATATATATATATATATATATATATATATAAATATTCCACAGTACCCCAGTACCCACACTCAGACTATATATATATATATATATATATATATATATATATATATATATATATTTAAAAGGAGAAGATATGTCCACATTGACAGTTCTTTTTAAACAGAAAAAACATTTTATTGTGGAAGACTAATGTTTCAGCTAGCAATCCAGCTTTTATAAAAGTGAAAATGAACACACAAATGAGTCTAATAAATACAAAAATGGTGGGGAGGTACAGAGCAACATCAGGTCAAGTCAATGTGAGGGGACAAATAAACGTAGTGCATCATAAAAACATAATAGAAACACAAAAAGTAAAGCACATGTGTAAGAAGCAAGGTATGCTCAAAAGAGAAATACAATGTAGCAACCAACATGGTAATGCAAAGAACTAAATTGTTGCATCTCAATGATGTAAACATTAGAAATACTTAATTTAAGGATAGTGCTAGAGGTACTATCAGTATCCTGTACAAATGAAATAAATGTCACACAGTAATATACCTGTACCATCATCTGGGAAGCATTAGTGATATCAAATGTCTATGTTAGTAATACATGCTTTTAATAGTCTGTATATCGGCCCCTCTGGAGCACATTTCAACATAAAGATATACTTTAACTTACTTTGATTTAACTTACATAGACATTTGCTATTGTTCACCTTTTAGTCTGTGTCCTTCTGTCCTGCTGCAGACCAGAAAAAGGTCTATAGTAGGACCAAAAACCATAAACTGTAAATTTTCAACTGTATATTTCATTGATTAGGTCTGTGACATTTTAATTATATTTAACAGATAAAATATATAAGGGAAAATCAGGGTTTATCTGGACCATTTTGCTGGGGAGGACTTGTGGCCACTGAGTCTTGCACCCCAACTTCACCCACTTCTGTGGCATTAGGCCGGTAGTGGAGCATTTGTACAGTAAAATAACTCAATGTCCTGGTAAAGTGGATATTTGCTTCCATGTCTCTCTATTATTGGTGGTGTTTTTGTTTTGCTGCTCATGAAAGAATACAACCTGAAGCAAGGTTGCTGTGTAAATTATATGTATAACATTTAGAGAAAAGCATAGAATATTTCATAAACAAATGTCTGTGTTTGAAGTTAGGTAATTGTTGACCTATACTTTTGTATAGGTCTTTTGATCCTAACATGACAGGGATGCTTAGGGTTGAGCTCTATTTTGAAAGGAAAACGAAAACCCTAGATTCCTGACTAATCTTTAGAAATCCAATTCAGCAACAGATAGAGGATGGCGGGGTACATGGCTATGTACAGTCATGTCTATTTTTTTTAAATACTATGGACACTCTCCAGATTTTACAGGGCTATATCAATATGCCTTTAATAATAATATTAATAATAATAACTAAACGAATGTACAAAAAACAAACAACTTGCCATCCCAGCCACCTTGTTACTTACCTGTGTCATAAAGTGACACATTTTTGCTGCAGCAGAATTGCAAGGCATGATTTTACAGCAGTAAGTAATGGGGGGCTGGGTTGGGTTGTTAGTACTTCCACACTTTTTAAAGTGATATTTACTTATTCCAAAAAATCCTGAAAAGTATCAGTAGTACTTTAAATTGTAGTTGTGGCACCATTTTGTTAATGAATATATTATGCTATAACTGGCTTGTTGGATTCTGATTGTATCTGTAGTTCACTAGTTAGACAACAAACTGAACATTCCTTGGTGTCACCTCTACTCTGCATGCCCAAGCCAGGAATGCCTGAGACTAGGGTAATTTGGCCAGAGCCGGGCCAACCCGGCCAGACGCCCTAGGCAACCTGGCCGGGCACGGCGCCGGCTTAGTGTGCGCTGGCGCGCATGCGCGAAAATACGCACCGGTGCGCATGCGCGAAAATACGCATTTACAACTGAAATTACCGACGCCAGTCAGGGAGACACAGGACCTGACACGGGGTAGGCGACAGAGCAGGTACGTGCCTGGCGCCCCCTCAGCATTGCGCCCTAGGCACGTGCCTACTCTGCCTACCCCTAGTTCCGGCCCTGAATTTGGCTGTTCAGCTATTAGTTATTTCCCTGGGTCAGTGCAGTCCTTTCCTAAAATAGGCACTGGCCCCAAGGTAAAAAAAACGTAGCAATTGGATGAACTGGGGGTGCCTAATATATTGTTAAATTCACCTTATCTTATTTGGCTATATTCATAGTATTCTATTCTGCCTACAGTTAAGTTCATTAAATTAAATGTAATTTATTTAGTTTGTGACATATGTACTTTATAGGGTGAAAGTGTAAGTGAAATAAACCCCAGTAAGCAATTTGGAACTAACACTTAATGCAACCCAAACATTTGTGCCCTCGGTCAACACCTGTTTCTTGATTCAACTTAAATCCTGTAACCTCTGTGCATGGGATTGTGCAGTCTCCTCTGCAAGAGCAGGGAGCTCACCGCGTTTGGTAGACATGCCCTTGTGTTTATACATAGAGCAGGTGAGAGTTCATGACCCCATTAAAGGTTTTAAATAGGGATGCACTGATTCCAGGATATGGTTCAGTGCCTGGCCAAACTGAATCCAAATAAAATAATGACTTTTCATCACACAAACAAGGAAGTAAAAACATTTCCAACCGCAAACTGGGGCTCATTTATCAACACTGGGCAAATTTGCCCATGGGCAGTTACCTATAGCAACCAATCAGTGATTAGCTTTTTAAAGCCAGCTGCAAGTAGAACAATGTATGCAGCAATCTGATTGGTTGCCATGGGTTACTGCCCATGGGCAAATTTGCCCATTGTCGATAAATGACCCCCAGTAAGTGTGGTTCTCTTGCCACCGCATTACTCTAATTTACATTTACAAATTAGGGTTTGGATTCGGTATTTGGCCAAATCTTTCACAAAGGATTCGGGAATCGGCCGAATCCTAAAATAGTAGATTTGGTGCATCCCATGTTTCAAGTGCAGAGTGCTAAGTATAGTTGTGAGATTTATCATTTACATAAAATGCAAGGTACTTGAGTCTTAATCAGAATTGAGTATTTATTGTGATCTGTACTGGAATCAGTAGAAATAGCAGATTTTATTCTATGTAATATTAATAGAACTGCATAATATATTGAATGAAAAATCAAATGTTTAGACAAACAAACAATTATTATCTAGGATTCATTGTGTGTATGTGTGTTATGAGGAACTGTTGTACATTTGGGATCATTTGGCACTATTCACAGCCAATAATGCAGCACTATGTGGGCACTTTTAAGTATCAGTCAGAATATTTTTTCTTCAAGTAGCTGCAATGCATTCCATTAAATGTGTTCTCAAATTATATAGTTTCTGGCTGGCACCACATTAAGGGAAGTGTAGCTTGCTGTTTTTTTCATAAAGCAATGCTCCATTTTGCAGCTGTAAAATTCTGTGTCTGTGGAGGGGGGTTGTGTTTATGTAAATGTGTGAAAAATAATATAAACTGTATTTAGAATGTGTTAGCCTTGAATAGACAGCACACAGCTATTTTGCTTTAGAAAATATATTTTCAGAACCTCAGCCTGATTACATTACAAAAATGTTTAACATGTCTCTCAGTATCTCAGGGGTGTCATCAAAGGGGTCTGCTGTCCCTGCTGTTAATCTCTTAGAATCAAAGTTTAACATGAAATCTATTATTCCCTGAATCTCAGTAGTGGGGGAATTAATATTTCTTCCTCTAATAATTAAGCTTCAAAACTATTGTAGTGGTAAGAGTTAAAAATACAACATTTTAAGACAATACAACATTATTTAACACCAATTTAGCTCTAGTCAATAAAATTCTTTAGTAGTATCAAAAGAAATTGGGTCGAACTAAATTATTTGTATAGGTATAGGATCTGTTATACAGAATGTTTGGGATTTGGGGTTTCCCAGATAAGGGGTGTTTATGTATTTTGTCATCATACCTTGAGGCAATTAAAACACATTTAAACATTAAAAAACCCAATTGTATTGTTTTGCCACCAATATGGGTTCATGCAGTTTAGTTACCAAGCTACTGTTTTGTTATTGTAGAGGAAATGGAAATCAATCATAAAATAAGAATTGTTTGCTTATGGTTAATTGCACAAGAGCTGTTTTAACTGCTGTATAGCAGAACACAGCAGTGTTCATAATGCTCCTGTCCACCTATCAACACTTGCAATGTTAGTCAATAAAGTGGTGACTGACAAACCTCCATCGTCTTGTACTAAGGTGCACCTGGTGCAGAAACAACACTATTAGTTGATTAACATTGCAAGTAGTGATGGACTAATTTTCTACAGGGTGTAACATAAATTGTGTTGTTCTCTGTAGTTGTCCAGATGCCTGACTTCTAATTTATAAACATATAGCAAATTTGCACCTGGGCAGGAACACATAGCAACCGGTGATGAGCTTTTTTTTCAGTCAGCTGCAGGTTGAACAGCGAAAGCAATCACCAGATTGGGTGCCACGATATACTGTACAGATGCAAATCTGCCAAGTGTTTATAAATGACCCCACAGGTTCATTCTCAGTTGTTTACTGTACACTGGTTGCCTAGTAACCTTCCAAACCCTGCAATGAATCAGGAAAAAAAATGAACAATAAAAACATGGAACCTCATACTATAAATAAACAGGTAGATTATGATGTTTGTTGAGACCCATGGTGGCTAAAGAATCCAACTGATGAATCCCTCCTTCCCTTTAAAGGAGAACTAAACCCTAAAGTTAAAAAAACCCTACCCTCCCTCCTACCCTACATAAACCCCCCTCCCTCCTCCCCTCAGCCAAGTCTTTACTTATCCCTCTGTGTAGATTCTGTTCAGTGGAGTTCATAGCAGCCATTTTCTTCTCTTCGGTTATCTTCGGAATGAGACTGGCTAGCGGGACATGTGCAGTTGGAGCAATTTTCTGTTCCGCGACAACCAGGCCTGGGGCCTAGGGCGGCAAGACGGTAGGGGTGGCACGCCGCCTCAGCTGCATTTGAGGAGGTGCTAATCACCAGCATTTAAGTGCAAGCATGCACGCTTCTGATGGGCTCTAGGACACTGCGGCGAGACGGTCCCGGGCGCTAGGACCCTGCGGCACGAAGAGGCCTCGGGGCGGCAAACACAGGAATCTGGCCCTGGCCACAGCTGTGCATGCTCCCAGACTCACGAAAATTGCCAAATCAATGGTTTCATTCTGAAGATTATCAAAGAGAAGAAGATGGCACCTGTGAACTCCGCTGGACAGAATCTGCACGGAGGGGTAAGTAAAGACTTAGGGGCATTTGTTCGGGGTAGCAGCTAGGTTGGGGGGGAGAAGGGAGGGGGGTCTATGTAGGGTGGGGGGTAGGTGTGTTTTTAACTTTAGGGTTTAGTTCTCCTTTTAGAAATGTCACGGTCACCTCCTTTTTCCCCCTGTGTCCCAACACCATATAACATAAATCCACTTCTGAGTGGCCCATATCAATTACATGCTGAGAAACAGGTCATTGTTACCCTTTCTGTGAGTGGAACGATGTTGTGATACACGTTTTAAACGCTAATGTGGTTTTATCCACACAGAGAAGACCACAGGGACATAGCATTACATATAACACAAATCTGTATAATGAGCTGTTTGTGCACAACATTTATTGCAAGAAAAGCAGGAAACATAGACACTGCCCCAGAAGTTCTGTTGCCTTACTACTTCACTATAGTCTATCCTAACCAACTGGCTTCTGAGAGTTCATTCTCCCCAACAAAAGGTAACAGAGAATGCCTGAATTCCAGTATATTAGGATAAACTGATTTAAGTAACACCCATGTCTACACAGCATTGCAGGCACCTGACAGTTATCAAATCTGTACAAGGTCCCTAAGGGGATATGTGATTTTTCATCCTGCCTTCTTTTTCTTTAAGTATTAAATAAAGTAACTCATTAATCTTTTTACCGGCAAACTGGTTAAATGGATAGGATGTTTAGTATAAATAGGATGAAATCTAGTACATTCAAAAAGTTGCACACTTTTGCAAAATCAGTGAATATCATTTTTTTTTAAAAAAATCCTATGCCAACACAGGGTTAACATCACTTTGTGCCTTCATGATTATTGCTTGCTTATTTACTAGCACATTAGCTTTTTTTAAGTGTGACATTTTACTTATAATCATTAATTTTTTTGCAGCATATGGGGTTGGGCGTATCCATCTGTTGATATGGAAATTGCTTTCCACTTTAAGGTAGTAACTGTGACAGTATATACAATCTATATCAAAAACAACAATGCCAAGACACATGACTGAAACATATTGGTTGCAGATTTCAATTTAAAACTGCCGTGGTCTTTTTTTTTTTTAAATATATAATGTTCCGAGAAATGCTTAACTCTTAATTGAATCATAGACGAGTTCAGCATTTTTGGATGTACCTGCATCATAAACAACTGTTAAATACCAGGAAAACAAACCTGCTTCTCTCCTCTTGTTGCCTAGATGCAGTTTGAAGTATCTTCAGCCAGTTGTAAGATTTACCAAAAATATCATGCATAATAATAAGCTTTACTCACCTATACATGTAGATTATTTTCTCTTTTTATAACCCCACTAAATAGCAAAAATAAAACGGGTATTATATCTATACTTGGTACTAATTGAGCTCTAAGGGTATAAAAGCTAAAAAAACAACATCATCAACTACAAGGAATTGTCTTATAAAATCATTAAAACAATTATTTGTTTAAATAGGACACTATAGGAAATGGAAGGAAGTATTTTAGAGTTTTGTAGAGATCAGGTTTCCAAATAACAGAACACATGTTCTAGAAAAGAAATTGCTAAAGCTGGCTATACATAGTCAACTTGGCCTTCATGCCCACCACAGGGCTAGCAAAAATCTGACAAAGATCTGCCTATTTGATGAAAATGTCCAGTGATCAGAACTAACCATGCCCACCTTATCTATTGCCAGATCTGCCATCATTGTTTTTGTGTTTAATTCAGGTGTTCTGCACCTATATGTGGCACTGTAGATGAAGAAACGATGACAAAACCAATAAGGCTGTAAGTCATGGGTCTTCATGTGCTGAGCTTTAATATAATACATTAGTACTTGCTTTCAATAAACTGCACAGTATTTGTCTTGAC
Source organism: Xenopus laevis (assembly GCF_017654675.1). Lineage (NCBI taxonomy): Eukaryota > Metazoa > Chordata > Amphibia > Anura > Pipidae > Xenopus > Xenopus laevis. The sequence continues at coordinate 96,272,043 of NC_054377.1, read as the reverse complement.
ACCTATAAAAGCTTACTGTATCTACAGTATCTTGCTGAATAATGAGATAGTAATTAGTGCAAATTAGTATAGTGCGCTACTGATGTGTGGGTCAGGAAAAACTCAACCCGTTCCCAAACCGCAAAACCTTAAACCGCACCCAACCCTAATCCGCAAAATGTTGCCATTGTAGGATTTGCACCTGACCCATACCCACGTCATCTTGCTCTGTATGCTGCTTCTGATTCCAAGACAGAGAATCTTCAGGAGCAAAGGGGAGTGTACTTCCCCAAGTCTGATTATACCCAACCCTATCCCACAAGGGTTGGCCAAATTTCTACACAAACCTGCCCAGCTGGTGGTAAACCCGTGGGTCACTGTGGGGGTCATCCCGCACATTACTACAGTACACACATTATTAATCCTACATAGCTAATCAGGTCAATCTTATGTCTGTGACTCTCTTCCACATCAAACAACAAAGCTTCACTCACCTCCATGTACTGTCAACAAAGCCCAGCTGTCTCTAATGTTAGAGACTCTTTTCCCCAAATGTCTTGACTTTTTTGTTCCTGTGATAGATTAACACATTTTACAACTCCCTTTTCTTTCTTTGAACCCTTGCTCTATTGATTTTAGTCCTATTGCTCACTGGTTTGACCCCTATTTAAATTGCATAATTTTACTCCTCTCTAGTGAAGCAGTTGCATTTTTTTCCTAAAATGACACCTTTTGTGTACGATTACTGTCCACTTTTCACATTACTTACAGTTGCTCACGAAACAGCTGTCCCTCGGTACTCTGAGCCGTATATCTTGTTGTCATCTCTTGTATCTTTACAGACTAACCATATGTAGTTACAGTCAAATTCTAATCAATAGGAAACGTTTATTATTCTTTCTCAATTAGAACTCTCCCTCTCTCTCTTGGATCACTGCCTGTTCAATCAATAATATCTATTAATCAGTGACTGTGTGTCAGGTTGTATCAAAGCCCCATCTTTTTAATTTCTTTAATTACTTGTTTGACTTGATAGGGCTAAGTTACAAACATAAGTGCTAAAATGACAATGCCGTTAGTCATAGCAACCAGTCAAAATTTGTTTTAGTTTTCTAAAAATAACTATTAAAAGCATAAACATAATCTCATATTACCTAACAGTATTGTGCTTTATGCGGCTATGTCTTCTTTCATATTAATATTAATTTTCTGCTTATGGGCTCAGATTTGTTAAAGGCACTATGGAAATATCAGTAGGTAACAGTCCTTAATGCAAGATAGATATAATGTTGGGTGTGTTCATATATTTACTTTTACCAGTCTTGACTGTCCATTTTCTCAGTATACCATGCTTCATTCTTCATCTCCTACCACTGCTCTCCCATTTCCTTGCATTTGGCATAGACCTTAGACAATGCATTCTATTATTCTACAATAAAACCAAACTGTAGAAATAAAATACGACAGCTCAAGCTTTGCATGTTGCATGCACGTTTAGGAGCTAAAAGCATGTTTCTTTTTGAGAGATTATAAAACCATTGTCTGTAATACATTAATTGGCCAGTGGCACAGTATAATGTTGTACTCACTTTATGAGATAAGAAGAGACATTAGCAGTTGAGTCAGCAGACAAAGCTTTGTATTTGCCTTTGTAGACAATAGGTTCCACACTTTATAAACCAATATAAATTATGGAAAAATACAAGATTTCGTCCAGAGCAGTTTAATCATTATTTCACCGTCTCAATTTATTATATGAAGATTTGTCTGGTCTTTACATTTTTTAACTGTGTTTATTAATTGCTGATAAAACTTCATTTAGTCACTTCCATTTATCTACACCCGCTTTGGTAAGCTGTGTTTTATTTTATGCCATGAGAATGCCAGATTTGCCACCATTATTTTACACTTCAGACCTTTATAATTAATTTCCGACGGAAGTTGCTCAAAGAAAAAGCAAGTAAAAAATTACGACATTTTTACACTGTTTTTTTACACGGCGATGCCTTCAGATGTGTGGCGAAATATTCCACCATTTTTTATACAACATGTGTGCGCAGCACAGAGAATAATCTCAATCCATGGAGCCATTATCTCATTGATTAATCTTTACGTTTTTTTAAGAATGAACAGAACCCTAAAACTGAATATAAATTTAATAACATCCCCTTGCTCAAATATGTTGCTGCATTTTAAAACTACTTTTTTATGCAAAATTTCTTCTAATTTTTTTTAGAATTGAACTATAGGGCAGCTGTTACTATATAAGAAATACAAAAGGGCAGATTTATTAAATTATCTTTTAGCATGTAGAATGGCCAGTTCGAAGCAACTTTTCAATTGACCTTATTTTTATTCTGTGTAGTTTCTGAATTGCCAGCTTTCAAATGAGGATCGCTGCAAATAAACTATTGCACTGTGAGGCTACAATTTTATTGTTACTTAGTATTACTTATCTCTCTATTTAGGTCCTGTCCTATTCATATAACAGTCTCTCATTCAAACCGTTCCCTGGTTGCTAAGGTAATTTGGACCCTAGCAACCAGTTAATACTAAAATTCCAAACAGGAAAGCTGCTGAACAAAAAGTGAAATAATTTAAAAAAAAGCACAAATAAAAGATGAAGACCAATTGCGAATTGAATATTCTGAATATTTTGTAGCCTTACAGAGCATTTGTTTTTTAGATGGGGTCAGTGACCCCCATTTGAAAGCTGGGAAGAGTCAAAAGAGGAAGGCAAATAATTAAAAAACTATAAAAATTAAATAATGAAGACCAATTGAAAAGTTACCTAGAACTGGCCATTTTATAACATACTAAAAGTTAACTAAGAGGAGAACAACTCCTTTAACAATAAATCTGCCCTAAATGTGTTACATTATTAATACATTGGAAATAAGGTTATTGACAGTTGTTGGTCACACAGATATGAGCTCGCTCTTAATTTTGCATGAAAGTCCTCTGGAACATTAAGAATCATGAGATAAAAGAAATTGAATGTAGCATTGTCTGGTAGCACACTGTAATATTGTTCTTTATTCCCCTTGGATCATTACTAGTTGCACCCAATGCATCTGAGTTGCTTCAAGAAAGGCTGTATGTGAATCCTGTCTCACATTTCAACACCAGTAGTTCTTTTTTTTGTACCAACACAGCCCATTGTGTGTATGTATCAATACCAAGTATCTGTATCCCAGACTCAGTAACTGTGGTACACTTTCTTCTATATAGAGCTAAAGCATTGACACTGGTTCATGCCAGTTAAATAGGTTACCCATTAACACCTGCGAAACACCTATCCAAATAATGCCAATCCTGATTTGACGGCTCATATTTTGTTCTTTACTATTCAGAAACCTTTAATGTTCATGTGAATTATCTCTAGTTTGTTTCTAAGTATCCTTGAACATGACGGTTTCAGCACTGAATATACATTTCCATTTATGAACTGACTGGTAATCTGCAGTTTCCTTAGCAACCCTAGATATGGCTTGTTTTCTCTATGACATAGTAATATGCTTACCTACCTTACATTTCCCAGGATCTTTTTCAAACACTGTAGTTTTATAAACTGCACCAGTACATGGTGCCTGTATCATGCCTACAATGTGCTCCTTCTTCACAATCGGGATGGAACTTCTAGTCATTTTACTGAAATTTACAGACACAATCCATAGGCTGGAACTGCCTTAATGTACACAAATGATACTCCTCTTTTCTTAAAGAACCCCTATGATTGTATTAAAAAATGCACTAGATTGACTGTTGGTTTTTGAAAGGCATTGATTTGCAGACAGAAGGTTTTCCATTGGCTAACTTAAATTGAACATGACTAACTAGGGGTGGTTCTCTGCTCGGAAAAGCTAATCCTCCCTTAATGTTCATTATTCTCCACCACCATGGCTACATAATGACTCTGGTTTTGTCTGCGCATCTAATATACAGGACATGACAGGGTAATTTTTACCTCTAAGCAGTGGTGTAACTAGATGTAACTGGGCCCAATAGCAAATTCAATTTAGGGCTCCAAAATATTGATAAGTTTTTTTTTTCTACCAAGATATATTAAAATTGCTCATTAATTAGGACCTCGTTGGGCCCCCTTCACTCCTGGGCCCCCTGCAACCGCAGGGTTTGCTTCCTCTAAAGTTATGCCCCTGCCTCTAAGGAATTGTGCAAAAGTCAAAATAATGGACGGGTGGGGAAGAAATGTAGGTTTCCAGCTTTCTACCCCCTAAAGAGCCTCACCAGGGCCCCTCTCCTTAGGGCCTGCCTGATGCTGCAATCTTGAGCTTGATTTTTTTGTCCCCTGATGTGTAGTAAATGACCCCTATGGTTTCCAACCCAACACTGCCAGGCTATGCTATCTTGACTATGATAGGTAGCAGTAAGTAAAGTTGGCCATTCACATGCAGATTCAATTTGGTGATTTGGCCCCTTTAAACACAAGGGCAAATTCACTAACCGGCGAAAATTCGCTAGCGCTGGCTTCGCGTACATCGAAACACTTCGCCAGGCGTAAATTCCCTGGACAATGCTAATTCACGAAGTCCGAAGTTGCGCACTGGGTAACGAACGCTGGCGAAATTACGCCAGCGAAATTACACTCAGCAGTTCGAAGTTACGCTAGCATTGGCTAATTAGCATACGGCGTGCAGTTAAAGTACAATGGCCGTATATGCTGCAGCAAATACATTACACTACACAAGGCCAGGGAACCTTAAAGGAGAAGGAAAGGCTAAAATTAAGTAAGCTTTATTAGAAAGGTCTATATAAATACACCAGTAAACTCTCAAAGTAATGCTGCTCTGAGTCATCTGTCAAATTCACACCCTGCCTGAGTCTCTCCCTGCTCACCTCATTTCTTTCCTTCGATTGTATATACATGGACTTCTGTATCAGACTTCCTGTTTTCAGCTTAAACCTCCAGGGCATGGCATTGAGCATGCTTAGTTTGCCCCTCTCTCCCTCCCTCCTCCAATCCCTGCTGTAATTTGAGTCCAGAGCCATGAGTGAGCAGGGAGAGACTCAGGCAGGAAGTGATGTCACACCAAGCCAATATGGCAGTTGCTATCCTAAACAAAGAGAGAATACTTCAAGAGCTGTTTACTCAAGTATGGTAAAGCATTCTGCAGAATAAATATAGTGTTATAGCTTGCACTATTGTGGCTAATCTATTGGCAATTAACTGCTTCAGTAGCTTTTCCTTCTCCTTTAATAAAATTATATAAAGTTGTTATATTGCCCTACACATGAGCCCACAGTATAGTTTAGGTGCCATGTGTTAGCAAATGTACGGGGGAAGGAGGGTGGAGGGTACCCCTATAAAAAATCTTTTTCAGTCTATCACCCTTTTAATAGGAAAAAACGCCAGCGTTTTTTGGGACTATTTTTTGAGGAACTCCTATTTACTCTATTGTACTTCGCCTGGTCTGAGGTGGCGAAGGCAAGTCTGGTGATAGAGGGAACGGTCAGTAAAATCAAAAACTTTTGCGTAGTAACGCTACCGAAAATTCGCCTGGCGTTAGAGGGTGAAGTTGCGCTAGTCTAGCTCCTTGGTGAAATTACACCAGCTACCATTAGTAAATCGGCAAAATGCCGAAATGACGTCACGCTGGCGAATTTAGACTTTGAATTAAACCTAACAATTATTAATTATTTTGATGCAAAGCATCTCTGACTTATCTAGTTGCAATTCATAGCAAGTTTCTCAAAACTCCGTTATTCTGGTTTATAAACTCAGGCATTTTCATACATTCTGTTTCACATGCAGACCAACACGTCCACAAACCAGGTCACCGATCATTACAAATACAAGGCATTTTGAAAGAGGCACAGAAAAGTGCCCGAGACAAAAGTTCCAAAGTAAAACTGGTTGTCAGAAAGATTAAGTGGTTTTAATTAGTAAGCAGCAAAGTAAGGCTGTTAAATATTGTATCTCGCGGCTGGAAGGTGTAAATTTGTGACTTCTCTGGGTGTTTTTAGCTGTGCTGAATAACATTGCATGCAGAATCTACTGGAATGTTTAACACTCTTGCTCCTGATTATGGTGTGAAAGAAAAGTTGTTCCACAGAGTTAAGTTTCAGAGAGAAGACGTGGAGGCAACTTCCAAGCACAAGTAGCTGCTGAAGAGAGACAAACCTGAATATCATTTGCATGTACCTCACAACAACTTTTTTCTTTAATAATAACTGTTGCTTTATCATCACTGTAGAAAAATGTCTTAACAGCCTGATTATTCTGTATGATTTACAGGAAAAATAAATAAGTGCCTTAACTTGGAGAGCAGGGATTTTATTTTACTCATTTTCCCCTTTAATTACTAATTAAGGGGTCCGTTTACTAAAGTGCGGTAAAAATATTCGCACAAAATATAGACAAATTTGTTGCCAAATATGTTTTCGCCAGTTTAATAACCTGCGGTAAATATAAATTTGCGAATTTTCTTGAGCAAAAATGTTTTCGCCTTCGCTGAAAATAACGATATGTACAATTTAACGCCTGGTTTACTAAACAGCGAAATGTGCAAAAGACAAAATTTACGCAAGAATATTCGCAAAAATTTTTTTTACCGCCACCTATGTAGTGGCGTAAAAGCATTTTTTCGCCAGAAAATTCTCAAGGGGCAGGAAATATCCCATAATACTTTTTTTTACCCATCATTCTTTGCTGACAGAGAGAGATCTGTAGCTATTGCTGACGATGTTTTGGCTTCTGCTTCTATCTGTTGAAACAGCAGCAGTTTCAGCTCAGAGGCGTATTATTGGCAGGGGCATCACAGTCCAAGGCAGGCCCGAACTTGTGGAAAGGCCACCAAGGCCCGGGCCTAGGGTGGCAGGATTTTAGGGGGTGGAATGCTGCCCAACCACACCCACATTGGTTAAGGATTTGCAGGAGATTCGTCAGTCTCTACGCTTTTTTGGTTTCATTGTGATTGGCTACATTAAACTGTGTATTTCTATGAAGCAAAGAGATTGACTGGTATGATTCTTGTTCATATGATTCTATTGGCAGAAGGGTTTATATGATGCAGACATGTTTGATTGGTGTTACTCTGGTGATGTTTTTGGATGGTATAATCATCAGTCAATAAAGTTTATGAGTTTTGAAGATGCATTTCTGGCCATAAATGTCACAGTAAAAATTGCCATAATAACCACCATAAAACAAGACTATTTTATAGCATAAATATTCGCAAAAACGTAATTTGTCACCAGAAAATTCGCAACTCGCTAAAATTACCTAACGTAAGCTGGTTTGTTAACGTAGTTACCGCAAGTGATCGCAATGACTTCTGAGCGCATTGCTGTTTAGTAAACTTAGTCGCTGCGAATATTCTGGCGGAAAAATATTCTCAGCGATAACATGTGGAAACTTAAAGTCAAATTTACCGCACTTTAGTAAACAGACCCCTAAATACTAAATTAATCCACATTCTGAAATAATTGACAAGACCAGTAATAAAATATGGTCAGATGGCCTCAAGAGCAAGAGGTTAAAGGAGAACTAAAAGTATAATCACTGGGGTGTCAAAATATTTAATATTTATTTTAAAAGGTAATGTAATATCACTTGCAAAATGTAAACCAGACCTAGTAACGAATAGCAACCAAATCAGCAGACAGAATTTGCGTATTACCTGTTTGAAAGAAAACATTTGAATGGTTGCAGTGAGCATATCTAAGAATTATTTTAATGGATAAATGTTCATTTATTTAAAAATACCAGTTTGAGGCTAAAGCTGAATTAAAACCAAATAATGGCCCTGAGCAGAGTAACATTTTTAAGCCACTCTATCCACTTCATTCCTATATATTTGTCTCATTCTTTGTAGCATGTTTACTAAACTGAGCAGATTTGACTCTAGAACCAATCAAAAAGATAACTTTGATTATTCTACATCTGTTAAACTTATTGGTTGCTATATGTTACTGCGTCACAGTATTTTGTCCACCAGAAATCCACAACATCAAACCAAAAGCAGTAACCCTAACAATTACAGCAAGTAGGGTGTTTAGTGCTTAATCCAACTGTACTATTTGTGACAGGAAGTTTTATAGAGTGACACCACTTTAATTTGGGTTTTAATTTTATGCATAAAATCCAACATTTTGGCACTACAGTAGATATACCTTTAGTTGTCCTGTAAAGTCTGTATTTGTGTTGTGTATGAACTCACAGGCAAATGGAAATCCAAGGTCTACAATGTTTAATATGGATTTATTTTACCAAAGTAATTAAAGGGGTTATTCACCTTTGAGTTAACATTTAGTATGTTGTAGAGAGATATTCTGAGACAATTTGCAGTTGTTTTTCATTTTTATAATTTGTGGTGTTTGAGTTATTTTACTTTTTATTCAGCAGCTCTCCGGTTTGCAATTTCAGCAATCTGGTTGCTAGGGTCCAAATTGCCCTATCAACCATGCATTGATTTGAAAAAGAGGCTGGAATAGGAATAGGAGAGGCCTGAATAGAAGCTGGGAAAAAAATGTAGCAACATGAATACATTTATAGCTTTATGTAGCATTTGTTTTTCCAGATTGGAACATAGTCCCTATTTGAGAGCTGGAAAGAGTCAGAAGAAGAAGGCAAATAATGGAAAAACTATAAAAAAATGAAGAACGAAGGCCAATTGAAAAGTTACTTAGAATTAGCCATTCTATAACATACTAAAAGTTAACTGCCCCTTTAACAGACATGTCAACCAACCCCCTTTTATGAGGGGGATAATAATGAGGTCCTAAATTTTATTAAGGCAAATTCCTCTTCACACTAATTGGTAATAAGAAAGAAAGTTTTCAAAAAGACCTGTAGTGGATCATTATCTTGCTCATGACATGGGGGTTGGTTGCCATCTCTGCTTTAAGTATAGTTAGGCGGTATTTGGATGGAATATCATCAGAAATGTAGAAAATGATGCTACCCCCTTCCCTCCATTGCCCTCCCTCCCTGCTTTCTCCTTCCATAGTACCTTAGCTGAAAAAGTGTCCTTGGAATCAACATTGGTATGTTCATGTCAATGCAGTGGAGCTCTTCAGTGCCATCTTGTTGGCAGAACTAAGTCTAAGGGGCCCATTTATTACACCTGAATTTTTTTTTCTGGTCAAGGTATTTAGAGAGAAAACTTACATTTTTGTGAAAAAATAAAAACTCGAATTTTAAGAGATTTATCATACCTCAAAGCTGTTAAAAATTCCGAATTAGAAAATACATCTCAAACCTGTCGAAGCAATGTAGAAGTCAATAGCAGATGTCCCTGAAGTTGTTTCTTGACATTGGGATCTGCTCTGGATAATCCAAAAATTTTCTGATAATCTGGAAAATTTGAGTTTTCGCAACAAAACCTCAATATAATGAAGTTTTCGGCACATAAATCGCATAATACAAATTTATGCTTGATTTTTTCGAAAGAAATATTAATAAATGAGTTTAAAATCAATGAATGGAGTTGGTCGGATTTGTTTTCTGAAAAAATTTGATTAATTCGAGTTTTAGTAGATCAGCCCCTTAGAGTATAAATTGTTGAAATTAAAACAATACTTTATAAAACAGAAATATCTAATAGAGGTGTTATTATCTGATTGAGTTAGAGGAATTCTAAATACTTAGAACAAATGTATGGAGAATATAGGAAAGTATATTCTAATGAAAAATATGCCAAAAACATGTGAATAGTTTAATTTATTTATTATGTTCTCTGTTTCTTTGTCGGATCTATATCTCTTGTTAGTGGCTGCTGTTTGTAAGAAGAGCTCTGTTGAATTGCTGGCCTTTTTAATTGCAAATACTCAAATCATTTATTCAGTATAGTAATGGTAGTTTTTGGATCCAAGATAATATGCACCATGTTACTAGGGATGTAGCGAACGTCGGAAAAAAAGTTCGCAAACATATTCGCGAACTTGCGTCAAAAATGCGAACGGTTCGCGAACGTCGCGAACCCCATAGACTTCAATGGGAAGGCGAATTTTAAAAGCTAGAAAAGACATTTCTGGCCAGAAAAATGATTTTCAAGTAGTTTAAAGGGTGCAACGACCTGGACAGTGGCATGCCAGAGGGGGATCAAGGGCAAAAATGTATCTGAAAAATCCATTGTTGACACAGCGCTGCGTTTTGTGCTGTAAAGGGCAGAAATCACACTACATTTCTAAACTTGTGTAATAAACTGCTTTAAAACGTCCGGCGTCTACATGCCAATCAAGTCGTGTAAAGGTTACAGCCTGTTCACACGCAAAGACGAAACGCGGCGCTTACTGCAATGCAAAAAAACGCAAAGAGCTTTAATGAATGATACCGTCAAGTGAGCAAATAATAGTTGTTAATTACTAGTTGAGCTTGTCACCTCCAGGATGTTCGTCCTGTTGGTGGCAATATTTCTGTAGTGGTGTGTTTAGCAGTCACCGTGCTTGTGCGCACGTGCACGGTCAGGCAGAGGTAATTCAATGTACAGTGAAGCGAACCAAAAAACACAGATTCTGCAGTGTGGGCCCAGTTTTGGTCTACTTTATTGATCACCTGCGGTGACCATAAAAGATGCGATTTTGCCACTGTTGCAGAACCCTGAAAAATTAGACATGTGTACTTTCCTGAAAAATTATGTTTTTTTTGTCGCAGCCACTGAAGCACAGAGGCCAGAAACAATATGCCATATAAATGCTGAAAATATTAATTTTTTTTTGTCGCAGCCACTGCAGCACAGAGGCCAGAAAAAATATGCCATATAAATGCTGAAAATATTAATTTTTTTTGTCGCAGCCACTGCAGCACAGAGGCCAGAAAAAATATGCCATATAAATGCTGAAAATATTCCTTTTTTTTGTCACAGCCACTGAAGCACAGAGGCCAGAAACAATATGCCATATAAATGCTGAAAATATTCCTTTTTTTTGTCACAGCCACTGAAGCACAGAGGCCAGAAACAATATGCCATATAAATGCTGAAAATATTAATTTTTTTTTGTCGCAGCCACTGCAGCACAGAGGCCAGAAAAAATATGCCATATAAATGCTGAAAATATTCCTTTTTTTTGTCACAGCCACTGAAGCACAGAGGCCAGAAACAATATGCCATATAAATGCTGAAAATATTCCTTTTTTTGTCACAGCCACTGAAGCACAGAGGCCAGAAACAATATGCCATATAAATGCTGAAAATATTAATTTTTTTTGTCGCAGCCACTGCAGCACAGAGGCCAGAAAAAATATGCCATATAAATGCTGAAAATATTCCTTTTTTTTGTCACAGCCACTGAAGCACAGAGGCCAGAAACAATATGCCATATAAATGCTGAAAATATTCCTTTTTTTTGTCACAGCCACTGAAGCACAGAGGCCAGAAACAATATGCCATATAAATGCTGAAAATATTCCTTTTTTTTGTCACAGCCACTGAAGCACAGAGGCCAGAAACAATATGCCATATAAATGCTGAAAATATTCATTTTTTTTTGTCACAGCCACTGCAGCACAGAGGCCAGAAAAAATATGCCATATAAATGCTGAAAATATTCCTTTTTTTTGTCACAGCCACTGAAGCACAGAGGCCAGAAACAATATGCCATATAAATGCTGAAAATATTCCTTTTTTTTGTCACAGCCACTGAAGCACAGAGGCCAGAAACAATATGCCATATAAATGCTGAAAATATTCCTTTTTTTTGTCACAGCCACTGAAGCACAGAGGCCAGAAACAATATGCCATATAAATGCTGAAAATATTCTTTTTTTTTTGTCACAGCCACTGAAGCACAGAGGCCAGAAACAATATGCCATATAAATGCTGAAAATATTCCTTTTTTTTGTCACAGCCACTGAAGCACAGAGGCCAGAAACAATATGCCATATAAATGCTGAAAATATTCATATTTTTTTTGTCACAGCCACTGAAGCACAGAGGCCAGAAAAACTCAGGATTTACCTGGATTCAAATTAAACCAGTAGGGTTTGCACCCTAGTTTGTAACGGTGGTGGAGGGAGGAGGACGCTTAAGGACAGCTGTGTGTGGAGTCATGAGGCGTGCAGAGAAGGACAGCTGCATGGGGAGTCAGAATCAGAAACTCAGAACAAGTCTTCCGGCGTGCAGTAACCCTCCGAGATCCACCCCTCATTCATTTTAATAAAGGTCAGGTAATCCACACTTTTGTGACCTAGGCGAGTTCTCTTCTCAGTTACAATCCCTCCTGCTGCACTGAAGGTCCTTTCTGAGAGGACACTTGAGGCGGGGCAAGACAAGAGGTTCATGGCAAATTGTGACAGCTCTGGCCACAGATCAAGCCTGCGCACCCAGTAGTCCAGGGGTTCATCGCTCCTCAGAGTGTCGATATCTGCAGTTAATGCCAGGTAGTCCGCTACCTGCCGGTCGAGGCGTTCTTTGAGGGTGGATCCAGAAGGGTTCTGCCGCTGCCTTGGACAAAAAAACATTTGCATGTCTGACGTTACAGAGTGGCCAAAGTGCTTTGTCCTTGCAGGTGCGCTCGTGGCAGGATTACTGGCACCTCTGCCCCTGGAATGTTGATGAGTTCCTGAAGTGACATCACCCTTAAAAGCATTTTACAACATGTTTTGCAGGCTGATTTGTAAATGCAGCATCCTTTCAGACTTGTGGTATGTTGGAAACATTTCTGCCACTTTATGCTTGTACCGAGGGTCTAGTAGAGTCGCGACCCAGTACAGGTCCTTCTCCTTAAGCCTCTTGATACGGGGGTCCTTCAACAGGCATGACAGCATGAAAGACCCCATTCTCACAAGGTTGGATGCAGAGGTATCCATCTCCGCTTCCTCGTTATCAAGGACTGCATCATCCACGGTCTCCTCCCCCCAGCCACGTACAAGACCAGGGGTCCCCAAAAGGTCACCACTAGCCCCCTGGGAAGCCTGCTCCTGTTGGTCCTCCTCCTCCACAAAGCCACCTTCCTCCTCTGACTCCACTTCTGACACCTCTCCCTGCGTTGCAGCAGGTGCCTGGGTTCGTTCTGGTGATTCCAACCAGAAATCGTGCGCTTCCTGCTCCTCGTCACGCTGGTCTACAGCCTCATCTGTCACTCGTCGCACGGCACGCTCCAGGAAGAAAGCAAAGGGTATTAGGTCGCTGATGGTGCCTTCGGTGCGACTGACCATATTTGTAACCTCTTCAAAAGGGCGCATGAGCCTGCAGGCATCGCGCATAAGCACCCAGTAACGGGGTAAAAAAATCCCCAGCTCTGCAGATCCAGTCCTACCACCCAGTTCAAACAGGTATTCGTTGACGGCTCTTTGTTGTTGCAGCAGACGTTCCAACATGAGGAGCGTTGAATTCCAGCGAGTCTGGCTGTCGCAAATCAAACGCCTGACTGGCATGTTGTACCGCTGCTGAATGTCAGCAAGGCGTGCCATGGCTGTGTAGGACCGTCTGAAATGGGCCGACACCTTCCTGGACTGCCTGAGAACGTCCTGGAATCCTGGGTACTTCGAGACAAAACGTTGGACTATTAAATTCAGAACATGTGCCATGCAGGGCACATGTGTTAAATTGCCCAGTCTCAGTGCTGCCAACAGATTGCTTCCGTTGTCACACACCACTTTTCCGATCTTCAGTTGGTGTGGGGTCAGCCACCGATCGGCCTGTGACTGCAGAGATGACAGGAGTACAGATCCGGTATGGTTTCTGCTTTCCAGGCACGTCATCCCCAAGACAGCATGACAACGGCGTACCTGGCACGTCGAATAGCCTAGGGGGAGCTGGGGATGCACAGGTGTGGAGGAGGAGGACCCAGCAGCAGAGGACGAAGAAGAGGAAGAAGACGAGGTAGAGAGCGAAGGAGGAGTAGAGGTGGTGGCAGAACCGCGTGCAATCCGTGGCGGTGACACCAACTCCACTGTTGTTGTTGAGCCACACATTCCCTGCTTCCCAGCCATTACCAAGTTCACCCAGTGGGCAGTGTAGGTGACATACCTGCCCTGACCATGCTTGGAGGACCATGCGTCAGTAGTCATATGGACCTTTGGCCCAACACTAAGTGACAGAGATGCGGTGACTTGGCTCTGCACATGGTGGTACAGGTGTGGTATTCCCTTTTTTGAAAAAAAATTGCGGCTGGGTACCTTCCACTGCGGTGTCCCAATTGCTACAAATTTGCGGAAGGCCTCAGAGTCCACCAGCTGGTATGGTAAAAGCTGGCGGGCTAAGAGTGCGGACAAGCCAGCTGTCAGACGCCGGGCAAGGGGGTGACTCGCAGACATTGGCTTCTTACGCTCAAACATGGCCCTCACAGAAACTTGGCTGGGGGCAGATGACTGGGAATGGGAACTGGTGGTCAAGGTGGAAGGCGGAGTGGAGGGTGGTTCAGACGGGTCAAGGACAGCAGAGGTAGAGCAGTAAGATGCTGGACCAGAAGGAGGGTGGCTTTTAGTTTGCCTGTTGCCTTTGAGGTGTTGCTCCCAAAGTGCTTTGTGCTTGCCGTTCATGTGCCTTCGCATAGAAGTTGTACCTATGTGGCTGTTGGGCTTCCCAAGACTCAGTTTCTGACTGCACTCATTGCAAATTACAACGCTTTTGTCAGAGGCACACACATTAAAAAAATCCCACACTGCTGACCTTTTTGAGGCTGGCAATCTGGCGGTAACAGTAGAAGTCGGCGGCGTTGGCGGCAATGGCGGGTGCGTTGGCCGGCTGACCACAGATGCCGATACATGTTGTTGCCCTACTGTTCCCTGCGAGCTGTCCTCCCTGCTTCTTCTAAGTCTTATTCTCCTCCTGCCTCTCTGACTCTCCGTCTCTCCATCTGAACTATCCTCCTCTTGCTCTCTTCTACTGGGCACCCACAAAACATCAATCTCCTCATCCTCATTCTCCTCAGATGCATCAATTTCTTCTGACAGCTCACAGAAGGAAGCAGCAGCGGGGACCTCCTCATCACTCATTATGTCCATCTCTGTTGTGTTCTCTGCCAGAATTAAATCTGGTGTAACGTCCTCATCTCCTTCATCTTCTCCTGCCAATAATGGTTGCGCATCACTCAGTTCAAGAAACTCATGTGAAAATAACTCCTCTGACTCCAGTGAAGAAGGGGCGCCGGTGGTGGAGGAAGTGTTACGTGGGGTGGCCATAGCAGTGGAGGATGAGGATGTTGTGGTAAAGTTAGAAACGGTAGAGGATGGGGTGTGCTGTGTAAGCCAGTCAACTACCTCTTCAGCATTTTGGGAGTTCAGGGTCATTGCCTTTTTAAAACTGGGCAATTTCCTATGGCCACAGGATAGCATAGCAGCACGGCCCCTAGTGCCTCTGCGTGGCGGCCTGCCTTTGCCTGGCATTATTTTTAAAACAACAGCAACAACTCAGGTGGTGTTTCTGGAGACGGTATTATTATTGATATTTAGACAGAATGTGAACAAGCTCACACAGCTAGATGGGAGTTGTTTGAAAATGAAGATGAAGAACACACTGGGCAAACAAGGCCTACAAGGTCAACGTATACACTTCTACAGCAGTGGATACGGAATATATTATTGCTGCCTGAAAAACGTCACTCGGGTGGTGTTTCTAGAGACGGTATTATTATTGATATTTAGACAGAATGTGAAAAAGCTCACACAGCTAAGTGGCAGTGGTTTGAAGAACACACTGGGCAAATAATTCCTGCAAGGTCAACGTATACACTACAGCAGTGGTGGATACGGAATATATTATTGCTGCTTGAAAAACGTCACTCCGGTGGTGTTTCTGGAGACTGTATTATTATTGATATTTAGACAGAATGCGAAAAAGCTCACACAGCTAGATGGCCGTTGTTTGAAAATGAAGAACACACTGGGCAAACAATGCCTACAAGGTCAACGTATACACTACTACAGCAGTGGATACGGAATATATTATTGCTGCTTGAAAAACGTCACTCAGGTGGTGTTTCTGGAGACGGTATTATTATTGATATTTAGACAGAATGTGAAAAAGCTCACACAGCTAGATGGCCGTTGTTAGAAAATGAAGAACACACTGGGCAAACAATGCCTACAAGGTCAACGTATACACTTCTACAGCAGTGGATACGGAATATATTATTGCTGCTTGAAAAACGTCACTCAGGTGGTGTTTCTGGAGACGGTATTATTATTGATATTTAGACAGAATGTGAAAAAGCTCAAACAGCTAGGTGGCAGTGGTTTGAAGAACACACTGGGCAAATAATGCCTGCAAGGTCAACGTATACACTACAGCAGTGGTGGATACGGAATATATTATTGCTGCTTGAAAAACGTCACTCAGGTGGTGTTTCTGGAGACGGTATTATTATTGATATTTAGACAGAATGTGAAAAAGCTCACACAGCTAGATGGCCGTTGTTTGAAAATGAAGAACACACTGGGCAAACAAGGCCTACAAGGTCAACGTATACACTACTACAGCAGTGGATACGGAATATATTATTGCTGCCTGAAAAACGTCACTCGGGTGGTGTTTCTGGAGACGGTATTATTATTGATATTTAGACAGAATGTGAACAAGCTCACACAGCTAGATGGTTGTTGTTTGAAGAACACACTGGGCAAATAATGCCTGCAAGTGCACTACTATTGGTGCACTACTATGAAGAACAGCAACAGCACTGTACATGTTAAAGAACAGTAAGATAAGTAAAAGAAAAAAAAAATATATGTATATTAAAAAAAAAAAATTTCTTGGGTTGCTGCTGCTGAACTACTAGGAGCAGTACAGCAGCACACCAGTCCCACTCCCCAACACAGCTAGACTAATAGCACTGGGCTGTTAAAGTAGCAAAGTAAAACAACAAAAAAGAAAATAAAAGCAGTCCTTACAAGGACTATTGGGTTATTACAGCAGTCAGCAGATGAGATCAGAAGAGATCAGTGCCCACAGCAGGCAGCTACATACAGAGCACTGCAGTAGAAGGTAGATTACTAGCCTGCAAAGCTACCTAAACTAAAATGTCCCTCAAATCCCTGCAGACTTCTGTCCCTCCAATACAGAGCAGTATCAAGTAGATTACTAGCCAGCAAACTTACTATCAACTGTCCCTCAAAGAAATCAGTGAAATCAGTAACAGCTCTCTCCCTACACTAGCTCTTGCAAGCACACACAGGCAGAATGAAAAAACGCTGCAGGGCTTCAGTTTATATATGGAAGGGGAGTGGTCCAGGGGGTCTGGGGGTGGTCCAGGAGGGAGAGCTTCCTGATTGGCTGCCATGTATCTGCTGGTCTGGGGTGAGAGGTCAAAAAAAAGCGCCAAGAAAAAAGGCGAACCCAAAATGGTGAACGTCGCGCGACGTTCGCGAACATTCGGCGAGCGCGAACAGTCGATGTTCGCGCGAACAAGTTCGCCGGCGAACAGTCCGCGACATCCCTACATGTTACATGTTGGAAACTAGTACAAACATCCCATCTGTCCATTTCTATAGAGGCAGATTTACAACTCAGGGAGGAGAGAAGTCCACTGCATGTGTATGGTATGGTTGCATGCTGATTGGCAAGAGATTTGGAACCCTTGCCATTTTCTGGAAAAAATCAAGAATTCAATAGGTAGCAAGAAGCAAACCTGTGTTATCAGTCGGCTCTTCTTACAAGGAAAGATAATTGGCCTGTGAATATAAGGATGCATGTGTGGGTGTAAGTGAGAAAATAAGTCATTCTCTATGATGAATTTCAGATATGTTTTCTTTGTGCTTTAAAGACTGTATTGCTGAATTTATATGGTAGGCAAGGATTTCTTATCAATTTTCCCTTGTTTACATGCATGCTTTGGTTTCTTTGATATCAATTACAATTTTTTTTTAGCAATAAAACAAGAATGATAATGTAATGTTGCAAAATGTAAGGCTGACCTAGTAACCATTAGCAGCCAAATAAGCAGATAGAATTTGCCTGTTACTTTAACTCCAACCTGTGGCCCAAAGGCCGCATGTGGCCCAAGATGCATATGAATGCGGCCCAGCTTCAAACAAACGGTTCCCGAGGAAACGTCATGTCGCAAAGGATATATCTCCCCGGATCTAATGGGCCCACCCACTGTCATTACTTGGTACCTTGCATTGGCATTTCAGCTTGTTGTTCCTGTTACGCTCTGATAGCGTGCATGTCTGACTTAAGGTGGCCATACACGGATAGATCCGCTCGTTTGGCGACATCGAGGTGGGCAATATCGGGCAACATCGAGGTGGGCAATATCGGGCTGATCCGATCGTGGGCCCTAGGGCCCAACGATCGGATCCTAGCGTTCGCCAAACGGGCGGTCGGATCGCGGGACCACATCAACGAACAGATGCGGCCGCGATCCGACGGGATTTTTAACCCCATCCGATCGAGATCTGGCCGACTTTCGGCCAGATCTCGATCGGGGAAGCCCGTCGGGGGCCCCCATACACGGGCCAATAAGCTGCCGACTTGGTCTGTCGGCAGCTTTTATCGGCCCGTGTATGGCCACCTTAACTCTCTTCACTTTCCTTTTTTCATGCATTGCAAAAACATGAATTACATACATTTGATTCACATTGTATGTAGAAGGAGAGAGAACAGGAAGGGAAGGGGGGGGGGAAATAGGAGAAAACAAGAGAATAACACTTTGTGCTCTCAAGTCCAGACACATTAACCACCTTAGTCTGTCATCTTGTTAGGAACAGGCTTACTATGCCAGGCAGTAACGGAACTAGGTGGGGACGGGCCCTGGTGCGGGCCGTGCAGCCGGGCCCGCCCCCACCCTCGTCCGTGTGATTTTTCTCTGCAGCTGCAGCCGACTCCAGCCGGCTGCAGCACGCGCGATCTGCCGGGGGGCCCTGCGGGGGTGCGGGCCCTGGCCCAGTTGCACCCCCTACTCCCCCGGTAGTTACGCCCCTGATGCCAGGTTGTAACAATGTGGTGACCTATGGAGGAGGGGGGACTCTGCCCATTGCCCAGTTAGTAGTAATAATATAATAATACGTCTATTTAATATCCAGTAGTCCCATATTCCAGTGTATAGCTCCATCTGGTTATCCAACTGGTATTTTAGTTATTTTCTTTGTATTTTCTTTACTTGTACAAATCAAAAGTGTTTGTGTATTTCATGTGTGGCCCCAGACAATTTTTATTTTTCCAATGTGGCCCAGGGAAGCCAAAAGTTTGGACACCCCTGCCTTAACTAAAAGCAGTCCTCTGAATGGTTTTCCAAATCTAAAGGACTGTGAGATAAGACATGTTATCTTTAAATAGTAGTACATGGCTAAAGCTGAATCAAGACTAAAATGAGCAGGATAGCAATTTGAGCCACCCTAACCACTTCATTCCTATATGTTTGTCTCATTCTTAGACATGTTTACTAAACTGGCCAGATTTAGCCAAGTCAAGTGCAATAACCCAGGACAACAAATCAAAAGTTCCCTTTGATTATTCTACATCTATTAGACTGATGAAAGGTAATTGCTGATTGGCTGCTATGTGTTACTGCATCAATGTATTTTGCACACCAGCAGTTCACAGCAGCAAACCATAAGGCACCTCAATAATAGCAGTGACTAGGATGCTTAGTGCATAATCCAGCTGTACTAATGGTGACCATGTTCTTTACAGGGTTACATCAATTTGGTTTAGTTTTTTTGTTAAATACATTGATATTTCATTTAATTTTTTATCCTGGCAAGGAAGCTTTTGCAGAAACAAACTGTGCAGGTGCTCGCTTGTCTTTGCTTTTTTTCTGAATGTTCTCACCTGCTCTTTAACGGCACAGATGCTCTGCTGAATGACACAACGTCAGCAATCTGTTAATCTGGGCCAGATTGCGAGCAGAGTGCTGTTCCCTTAGCATGCTGTGGAGGAGGTTTAAGCAAGAACTATATCAGAAACTCATTAGACAAGTCACATTTTCCTCTTGTCCTTAAACTGTATAAACTGTTCACATTATAATCAATTTCTTTCACCTACAGTGCTCTGCCAGGTTGGATATCACTTTACATGGGTGATCAATTAGTAAGGGGTTTGGTAATAATTAGCTACTCATATTCATGAGATCTGTTATCTAGAATGCTTAGGTATTGGGCTGTTCTTATAAATCATCTTTCTGATGTCATGACATTAAAATGCATTTATTCAAAGTTATGAATTTAGGGGTGCTACGCAAAAATGCAATTGAACGAAATACTGACAGATGAAGGGCAAGAGGCAGGAGATTAAACTTTTGCTTCCTCCACCATTGGGTGTTTGAAAGCCCCCAAATACTGTATCTCAAATTAGAAGTTATTTGCTTTGGAATCTGACACCTCTAACACAATTTCCAGCTACAAATGATAATGGATGATATAACAGTGATATGAATAAGAGGTAACCGACACCTTTATACATTGAACTGTGTGTTCCCACTGTGTATGAGCATCAGGAGGCCAGAACTTGACAAAGTGCCGAGAAATATGTTACTTGTTTAGAAGATGATGAAATATATTCGTTTTATTCCCTGAGGAGATTCTGTTTCTGGTCGTAATTTTTGTTGGCGACAAAAACCCTGTGAATCACATTTCACTGTGAAGTTGCATCATAAATTGCTGTTTTTATGTTGAGACATATAATAAGTATTTCATACATTCTAATGGCTCTTTTCAGCAAGATATACAGTTGTAACAGATTAATGACAGACCCTTTCCCCTTAATCAAATGCAGAACAGGCTTTATTGCTACTGTTTTCTTTTTCTAAGGCAGATATAGGCTCCTCATTAAGGCTGAATGGATGTGCGTCTGATTTCCATTCTGTTCCTTTGGCCAACAGCCGGAATTTATCAAATAGTGTAATTTCATTTCAAGTAGGGCCATCCATTAACTCTTGTGTAATTGGCTCATATTTGTCCTGAATTAATTCCATTATATTTAATTTGAGATAAAGAGGTTCGCCATATAACAAATACAATTCCTTTTACATGTTAGTTTCTCAGTTTGATATAAAGCTTTTTTTTTCCTCTTTAGTGTGTTAGGTCCAACTCATCCTAAATGGTTCTCTTGCTACTCTTGAATATTGCGCTCGGTGCTTATAAAGTGGCGATAAAGGAACTGGATTTGTAGAACCAAAATGCATTTTCCATCAATAGAAAAGATTAATTATGTTGTAAGATGATATAGATGTCTTCTGAAATACAGTATATCCTTTAAGTAATATTCATCAGTCACCTTAGGCTGCATACCTCCACACTTGTAAAAGCTGTCTAATCAATGTTCCCTGCATTTCATCTAATTCATGCAAAGTTTTAAGCAGAGATTTGCTGAATATGACTCTCTAGTGCTCAGTTATCTTACTATACTAAATACAGTAATACTGAAAATAATTCTATTTGAAGTATATTTCAATGACATTTGATGTAAACTTCTTATGGGGTAAAATGATATTAGGGGCAATTTACTTTATGCACTGTAGTTGTAGGCCTGCACATTTCCCCACCATCAGTTGTGCAAAAAAATCCAATTTAATAATGGTACATGAGTTCCTTGGCACCACTACCTTCCTCCAGCCTCCTTTTCTAAAGTGAATCAATCACTTTTGTAAATATTGATTCAAAGGAACCCTTGAGCTGCCACAGCCTCTGGACCAAAGCAGTAGCTCCACCTCTGGGTTATGTATTAATAGGCACAGTACAGGTGCAACAATTGGCAAATAGTCACTCTCATACAAAGAGTTTACAGCACTCCCAATTATAATAAAACCGCCTTTTTTTCTTACATATGGCTCAGCAGCAACATTTCGGACCTGCAATGGTCCTTTTTCAAGCCGACAAAGTTTGTCAGCTTGAAAAAGGACCATTGCAGCAGGGGCGCTACGTCAATGAGGCGAGTTGAGGCATTTGCCTCAGACGGCAGCGCCCCCCTGGTTGCCAGGGGCGGCAAAAATGCTGCTCCCGGTAACTAAGAGCCGAATTTCCGTCTTTAAACCCGTAAATTCGGCTCTTCTAGTGCAGAGAGCGCAATTGAGCTCTCTGCACTAGCGACGTGGACACCCTGCCGACCCCCGTATGGTGCTGAAGGTGAGTACCGCGGGGAGGCGGGGGCGGCAAAAACGAAGGCTGCCTCGGGCAGCAAATTGGGTAGGATCACCCCTGCATTGCAGGTCCGAAACGTTGCTGCTGAGCCATATATACTATGTACTATGTTCTATATTGTTATTTAACCCCACATACCATGCAGAGAAATTACTTGCAGTGACCTCATCATCACCAGTAGATCCTAGAGAACAGGGATGTTGAATGAGGGCTGCAAAAGTAGGTACGGAGACCCTGCCGCCTACACAGAAATAAAATACTTGGTGAGAGTAAAATGGGTTGGATATGTTACTTCAAATCTCCAGAGAATTATACTTAATTGGAACATTTGATTCCAGATACATATTTTAGTACTCTGCAGTAATTGTAATAAAAGCCTGTAGGCCTTCAAAAATTTGTTTTATTCTTTTACGTCTCATGTGAAAGTATATACCATTGAATGGAATCCTGCCTTAAGGGTCAATGAAAACACTGTGAGACATAATTAGTAGAGATGTCGCGAACTGTTCGCCGGCGAACTTGTTCGCGCGAACATCGGGTGTTCGCGCTCGCCGGAAGTTCGCGAACGTCGCGCGACGTTCGCCATTTTGGGTTCGCCATTGTTGGCGCTTTTTTTTGCCCTCTCACCCCAGACCAGCAGGTACATGGCAGCCAATCAGGAAGCTCTCCCCTGGACCACTCCCCTTCCCTATAAAAACCGAAGCCCTGCAGCGTTTTTTCACTCTGCCTGTGTGTGCTGAAGAGATAGTGTAGGGAGAGAGCTGCTGCCTGTTAGTGATTTCAGGGACAGTTGAAAGTTTGCTGGCTAGTAATCGTTTTGATACTGCTCTGTTATTGGAGGGACAGAAGTCTGCAGGGGTTTGAGGGACATTTAAGCTTAGGTAGCTTTGCTGGCTAGTAATCTACCTTCTACTGCAGTGCTCTGTATGTAGCTGCAGTGGGCAGCTGTCCTGCTTCTGATCTCATCTGCTGACTGCTGCAATAACAGTAGTCCTTGTAAGGACTGCTTTTATTTATTTTTTTGTTGTTTTACTACTACTACTACTACTACTACTATAAGAGCCCAGTGCTATTAGTCTAGCAGTGTTGGGGAGTGGGACTGGTGTGCTAATCTGCTGCTCCTAGTAGTTCAGCAGCACCAACTTTAATTTTTTTTTTTAATATTCATTTTTTTTTATTTTACTTTTTTTTATTTTACTACCGCTGTAGTAGTGTATAAGTTGACCTTTTAGGCATTATTTGCCCTGTAGGCATTATTTGCACACTGTTTTCTTCAACCCGCCATCGAGCTGTGTGACCTTGTTCACATTCTGTCTAAATATCCATAATATTACCGTCTCCAGAAAAAACACCGGAGTCACTTTTTTCAAGCAGCCATAATATATTTTACGTAATCCGTATCCACCGCTGTAGTAGTGTATACGTTGGCCTTGTAGGCATTATTTGCACACTGTTTTCTTCAACCCGCCATCGAGCTGTGTGACCTTGTTCCCATTCTGTCTAAATATCCATAATATTACCGTCTCCAGAAAAAACACCGGAGTCACTTTTTTCAAGCAGCATTCATATATTTTACGTAATCCGTATCCACCGCTGTAGTAGTGTATACGTTGGCCTTGTAGGCATTATTTGCACACTGTTTTCTTCAACCCGCCATCGAGCTGTGTGACCTTGTTCCCATTCTGTCTAAATATCCATAATATTACCGTCTCCAGAAAAAACACCGGAGTCACTTTTTTCAAGCAGCCATAATATATTTTACGTAATGGCGAAAAATGACTATTTTCAGCATTTATATGGCATATTTTTTCTGGCAACTGTGCTTCAGTGGCTGCGTCCAAAAAAACTGGGCAAACAATGCCTACAAGGTCAACGTATGGCAGTTGTTTAAAGAGAACAGTAGATTACTAGCCAGCAAAGCTACCTAAGCTAAAATGTCCCTCAAATCCCTGCAGACTTCTGTCCCTCCAATACAGAGCAGTATCAAGCAGATTACTAGCCAGCAAACTTACTATCATCTGTCCCTGAAATCACTAACAGCTCTCCCCCTACACTATCTCTTCCAAGCACACACAGGCAGATTTTTCAGATACATTTTTGCCCTTGATCCCCCTCTGGCATGCCACTGTCCAGGTCGTTGCACCCTTTAAACAACTTTAAAATCATTTTTCTGGCCAGAAATGTCTTTTCTAGATGTTAAAGTTCGCCTTCCCATTGAAGTCTATGGGGTTCGCGAACCGTTCGCGAACCGCTCGCGTTTTTGCGCAAGTTCGCGAATATGTTCGCGAACTTTTTTTCCGACGTTCGCTACATCCCTAATAATTAGTAGCCACAGCCTTTGTGACTGGTAAAAAAACTGTGTTTTTCCATATAACTCCTATACTGGTGGTTTTTATGTTACTCTGATATGAACTGGTCAGCTGGCGTTAGACTGTCTATTTAGCTGGACCATCGTCATACCCGCTAGTTCTATGGGAAGGAGTTGGGTTCATGTGCATTTGAATCCAGCATGAATGCAGGTGACGGGAGAAGTTGCAGTGCACCCCAATTAACACACAACCAGTCTAACAGTTGCAGCCCCTTCATTTATTTGGATCAACCTGGAACTTGTTGGCACTTAAATTGGAAGGTGCCCCTTTTGTGTACTAATGACTGAGGAACCCAGGGTAGGGTATTTGTATGTAGCAATTTGTAAAGATTTATGGAATATGTTAAAATAATTATTCAGTACCCTCACCATGAAGCCATACTGACAAATCTGTTCCTAGACTGCACTCCTAGAAGAGCACAGTCTTTGTGTTAATTTCTGCTGATACTGTAGTTGGAGAAACTGTCAACGTTACTTTTGATCCAACGTATCCCATTGATATTCAGCTCGAAATGTCATCACTCAGCCAGCTATGTTATCAAGTGCCCATTCAACCAAAACAAATTGTATAGTTATTAGTATTTCAAGTTTAACAAATGATCCAATACCAATAAACTAATGTGTGATAACACATCTGCAGTGTAGAGCCCGTGCAGTCAAGCCTAAATAAAACATGTGGGGAATCTGCTGGCACTGAATTAGAATTTCCAACACCAATATACAAGTATAGAATCCATTATCTGGAAACCCGTTATCCAGAAAGCTCTGAATGACAGGAAGGCCATCTCCCATAGACTCCATTTTAAGAAAATGATTCAAATTTTAAAAGTTATTTCCTTTTCTCTATGATATTAAAATAGTAAATTGTACTTGATCCAAACTCAGATATAACTGATCCTTTCTAGAGGCTAAACAATCCCATTGGGTTTATTTTTAAGTAGACTTAAAATATGGAGATCCGAATTACCAAAGATCCCTTATCCAGAAAACCCCAGGTCCAAGAATTCTGGATAACAGGTCCCATACCTGTATTTGGTTTTCTAAGGATGAGGGCAATTGTAGTTTAGGAATATAAAGGGCCTCAGCCTGGTTAGTAATCTCTGAATGATCCCATAATAGAAGCTAGCTGTGTTACATGTGGGAGCTTGTGCTCTATGTGCAGTCACAGTTTTTGCTGATGCCCTCTTTAAAAAAGCTTTGTGCGTTTGAAGGCTATCATTTGATAGACCCAGTTTTCAGTGCATTATATTTCCATCTGACTCTAAGAGGACAGGAAAAATTCAATGCTCTTAGACACCGAAGGAGTTAATAGGGTATTTTGTCATGTAAAGGATACACTGTAATTTGTGGCATATGTCACATGTCCCTGTGCAGAATTTGCAGTTCATATGTACATTATTTCAGAAGTACTTCCCCCCCCTGTACTTTCTTTTGGGATAGAATTGTTAGAGGCTACTAATGAATGTAGGAAGCGTTCTATTTGCTGGCAATCAGAACTTGCAAAGTAGTTGATGATGTCAGACTTGACTGTGTCTCACAATAACTGATCTGAAGATGTGAGTCTGGATGAGAGATCCAGAGGGAATTTGATATTGTCATTTCCAGTAGGCTGGCAGCAGTGCCAACTCCAAATGCAGCAGCATCCACAGCTAAACAGTGTCAGATAACACCAGAGGGACCATCCATTAGCAGCAGTGCACTCAACATTGGTTGTCATAAAATGAGCTTTGCCCCCTTAGTACTAGTTTACATTTTATTCTGGTTTTTTTTTCCATCCTGGCATTTGTCTGTCTGTTCTTTCTCAAGGGTGTGTCCATCAGTTTGAACTTCAGAAATGTTGTTCAGCTTCTTCTTCATGGTGTAGTGACAATGTCTGTCCTGCACAGCACAATGGCTTATTAGTGGATTACTAGTCACACAGGCTTACCCATGATTTGCTTTCTCTGAAAATATTAGCTCTCCAGAGCTAACTACAGAAATTAAGGCTTTTATTCTGGGCCTGATTGGGCTGGCTGGAGGGGCACTGTAAAAAAACCCAGTGGGCCCCACTGACCCAGTCCCTGAACTCACCTGCAATATTGTCGATTTGCTGCTGCTCTCCCCTGTAAGTAAGTATAAGGAGAGCATTCAGGAGGGGAATGGTCTGTAGGTGGGTGTTTGAGCAAGAAAGTGGTTAGGAGGTGGGGGCCACAGAGGTGGTGTTGGGGTGTGGTGACCAATGGAGTAGTAGTCCCAGTGGGCCTCACACACCCCAATCCAACGCTACTTTTATGGACCACTTTAGTCAGCTGTACAGCACTGGCCTTAGAGAAGAACAGAGGTTTCTTCCAAATATTGACCTCTTGTCTCATCAATTACTTTCAATTTCAAGCATTAGTTTCTGTTGGTCTTTCTACATTGTAGTGTCTGTAAGTCTGTCCTTGTTCACATTCCGTTTATCTGCAATTATTTAATAAACAGTGTCTGTTAAAGGGATCCTGTCATCGAAAAAGCATGTTTTTTTTCAAAATGCATCAGTTAATAATGCTACTCCAGCTCAAAAGAGCAAACAGATTTTTTTTATATTCAATTTTGAAATCTGACGTGGGGCTAGACATATTGTCAATTTCCCAGCTGCCCATGGTCATGTTACTTGTGCCTGCACTGTAGGAGAGAAATGCTTTCTTGCAGGCTGCTGTTTTTCCTTCTCAATGTAACTGAAGGAGTCTCAGTAGGACATGGGTTTTTACTATTGAGTGTTGTTCTTATATCTACCAGGCAGCTGTTATCTTGTGTTAGGGAGCTGTTATCTGGTTACCTTCCCATTGTTCTTTTGTTTGGCTGCTGGGGAGGGAAAGGGAGGGGGGTCATATCACTCCAACTTGCAGTACAGCAGTAAAGAGTGATTGAAGTTTATCAGAGCACAAGTCACATGACTTAGGGCAGCTGGGAAATTGACAATATGTCTAGCCCCATGTCAGATTTCAAAATTGAATATAAAAAATCTGTTTGATCTTTTGAGAAATGGATTTCAGTGCAGAAGTCTGCTGGAGTAGCACTATTAACTGATGTATTTTGAAAAAAACATGTTTTCCCATGACAGTATCCCTTTAAGCTTAGTAGTATGCACCAATCTGTGCATGCACATGGAAAGTCATCAGAGCTTGGTGACATTGGTATAAGAACTTGGTGACCCTGATACCATCTGTATGTAGCAGTGACTGATTGTGCATCTTGCCACAATTTTGACACGGAAAATGATATGTGAGCAGATACTAGCTTCTGAAAATGAGTTGGTTTAAATGCATTGCTTTAAATGATTATATTTTATCATTAAAGGTCAAGTGATACATTTCTGAACATAGGGGCAATAACATAATATGTCCTAGCAGTATTGGTTAGAAAGCCTGAGGGTGCTTCCAGGCTTTGGCCTTTCCAGCACATACATCCAGCAAATGAATGCTGATCTATCTCTTATGTTCTATGATTTAACACTAATAGCAAAGGTTTGAGAGGAGCAGCAAAATGTAATGAACCACGAGCAGGTACTGTATTTGAATTTGATTTATGCTCTTCAAATGCTTGACCAGTTTTTCTGTAAAGGCAGACTAAATATGACCCTTGCATTCTTAGGAACAATGCATTATGTAGAACTAATTTAAGAGGTAGCCTAAATCCTCCCCCTCCAGACCTTGTCCTGCTTTTGGGAGCATCCTCTAGTGGCATATTTGAGTTGCATTAGAGGTAGTAGGGACCTGATCAGGTTCAACCATTTAGATACTGTGGAAGGAGCCTCAGCCATCAAGTATACATATTCTTTTATATAACAAGAGGGTGTGTAATACAATTTTAGTATGAAATTTAACAGCCAGATCATCAATATTTCCATCAATATTTTTTTTATTATCAGTAAGACCTCAGGTGAAAGTATGCTAACAAGGGATGTCTTATCTTACATTTGGGGGAAGATTTATCAAGGGTCGAAGTGAAAATTTGAAGTAAAAGTAAAAATTCGAAGTAAAAAAATTCCGAGCTATTTTTGTGTACTTCGTCTATCGAATATGCCGAAATTCGATCCGAATTTGAAAAAAATGTGACTATTCAAATATATATATTTATCATATACTGTCTCTTTAAAACTTTGACTTCGACCATTCGCCATCTGAAACCTGCCAAATTGCTGTTTTAGCCTATGGTGGACCTCCTAGAACTTTGGAGTCATTTGGTGGACTTTGAAAAATCAAAGTTTTTTTGGGGCAAATACTTTGTTTCGAATTCAATCGAATGCGCTAAAACTTCGATTCGAATTATTCAAATAAAGCCTATTCACCCGAAGTTAAAAATTTTGAATTTTTAAATTAATTTCAATTGGTCTTTTTTTATTAAAATTTCGAAGTTATGGCAGTTCAAAAAAACTCCCATTACTTTGAAATTCAACCCTTGATAAATCTGCCTCTAAAGTCTTATATTTGGCAATATCTCTACCCAAAAAGAGTTGATTGGTGGACATTGCCATATAAGGTGCATGTAGTCTGCATTTGGGGTGTTGTACTTGGGGCAGAAGGAGTATTCACAAGCAAAATAGGCAGTGATGTTAGGTATAGTGGATGTAGTACCTTACATTAGAGCAGGCTGTCTCTGGCTGATACCTAATAGTAATAAATCCTTTTGATGGCTTCTTCCTGGATGTCTGCATTTCTGACATACATTTTGAAAAGAAATAAATAGCAATGGGCAAATTTATTTGGCAGGCGCGAATTCGCGGGGAATTCCTGCAAAAAAACAAAACGCCGGTGTCCATTTTTGTTTTTACGCTGGCGCATTTTCATCCAAAACCGGATGCCGGCATCTATAACGAGATGCCGGCGGCGTTTTGTGAATTTATTGCCGTTTTTTTTTAGTGAAGCGGGACAAATTCGTCAATCACTATAAATAAACTATGATCTGGAGGGCCGTATCCTATATAAAACAAGGAAGGGAGTGGGTTGAAGGCTAATATTTGGACTCTTATGATTCTACTTGATGGATAATATGTGAGTATGATCTGTAAGTGCCACTTAAAACATTGCTTGAGCTAAAACTGAATACATTCAGCTTTTCATTATTTCATTGCACTTTTCGGGGCAGATGTATGAAGGGTCGAATATCGAGGGTTAATTAACCATCGATATTCGACTAGGAACTAAAATCGTTCGACTTCGAATATCGAAGTCGAACGATTTAGCGCAAATCCTGCGATCGAACAATCGAAGGATTATTCGTTCGATCGAACGATTAAATCCTTCGAATCGAACGATTCGAAGGATTTTAATACAACGATCGAAGGAATATCCTTCGATCAAAAAATCTCAGGCAAGCCTATGGAGACCTTCCCCATAGGCTAACATTGACTTCGGTAGCTTTTAGCTGCCGAAGTAGGGGGTCGAATTTTTCTTAAAGAGACAGTACTTCGACTATCGAATGGTCGAATAGTCGAACGATTTTTAGTTCGAATCGTTCGATTCGAAGTCGAAGTAGTAGTCGAAGGTCGAAGTAGCCCATTCGATGGTCGAAGTAGCCCAAAAAACACTTCGAAATTCGAAGTTTTTTTAATTCGAATCCTTCACTCGAGCTTTGTAAATGTGCCCCTTCATGTTTATTATGAATAACAAGAACTGCCATTTTGGTTTCCACTGCTTTCCAAAGCCATAGCAAGCCAAGTCAAGGATTTGTTCTATTGCCAAAGTGGTCTGAGCCTAGGAGGGTGTTAGCAATTACTATTATATAAAGATTGCTGCTCATATCAAATGTTTGCTCTCAATACAGCACACTTTTAGACTGTTCTTCTACCCTGGATGTCAGGACATGTTACCCTAGTGCCCCGCAGTGACATAGCAGTGTGACATTGGTCACTGAGTTTAATTCCTCCTGCTAATGTTTGTTGCTCTATGCTCCTCTACTTGTCCCAGATCAGTGTATTTTGTCCTACCGACTGTTCTGTGCCAGGATATTTATTTCATCCCTGCAGAGCAAACTTTGTTTAGTTGTTCCCAATTAGAGATGCCTGCCACCTATTTATAGAAGCTGTTACAAGGCTGTACATTTTAACACACACAGATATATTTAGATACACAGTGCTGATATATATTTAACTTAATAGAAACCATACAATTTTGGTACCAGAGGGGGGAAATATTATCTATTTGTATGTAAACTGAATATTGGCTTTTATTTCTATATCTTTATAGCACTCCTATTATATTTAGGTCATCATGTTGTGCTGAGTGAAGCAGAGACTGTTCAGACTCTTCAAAATTTCTAGAACTGGAAGACTGAATATTTTATGTCTAATTAGTATTTTCCTCATTATGAAAAGATAGTGGATAGTGCAATATTTGCCAGTTAGCGTAATAGTATTGAGAAAAATACCTAAACAAGAAGCCTAGGATCTGCTGCTGCTGCTGCTGCTGTGGAAAGCTGGATAGTGGCAAATAGGTTTTAAGGTTTTTCATGGCATTGACACTGCTGGGATTCCAGTAGAACCTACAATTACCTGGTGAAAAAACTACCCATGAGGCATTTGTTTATATTTAATTATGGACAAAATATTGTACAAATTACAGAATTTCCCTAAATGTTGTTCTTTCCAGTAAAGAACATATAAAAATGCATACAGTACTAGTGTACAGTAATTATCAGAATGCCATATTGCATGGGGGTGCTCCACCCTTATTAATGTATCAACTAATGCCTGAGTTGCAACACAGCACTCACTTTGCACCTAGTAAACTTTTTGAAACCAGATGGGTAGAATTTATACCTTACAAAAATGTACACTTTGCATAAAACACCCAGTATTTCTACATGTCTGAGGTGGAACCTGGTACTGAACTGCAAACATATTGGGCAGCCATATGGGGGTAAATTGATCTACCACTCGACCCAAGTTGGTACTTACTTGGCATAGATCCACCAACCCAGTTGACTCACTTGGCACAAAAAATAGTACACAAAATACCCTTTAGCCCGTAGGCTCATAGCCCAACATTGGAAGACATCAACCCCTCCCACATACCCTGATTGGGAAAAATCAGGACAGAAAATGCAAGCAGTTGAGCCAGAAAGAACTGGACAACTAAACAATACCTCATTTGGTAATTGTGGAACTGGAAAATGTATGAATGCATGTAAACTAATACACTCTGTAAATGCAGTTACTGTTTGTGCTATGTACCTTTACCAGCTGTGTAAATTACTGTTACATTGTAATGTATCAACAATGACTATATGTGCAAATGCTGGTCAAATGAACTTTAACTTTAACTAAAATTAACTAAAAAAAAAACATAGTATCTGAAAAGTATTGGATGAACCCATGCCAAAAATAAGTGGAATTCTGGGTGATTCGTAGGTTAGCAGAGCTAAATGTATGGCTCTGTATCATTTTTAAAATGGAAGGCAACATATCCATCCAAATTGAGTAAACACTGACATTGTAGGGGTCCTATTTGTAGTCGACCTTCTTATATTATGGGATATGTTTCTTGTAAAGGAACAGTAGGAATATATTGAATCATGTGCATATTCCAGCCTTATCTATTTTAATAATAGATAGATAAGTACACACAACTATTCTCTCTTTCTTCCCAATTCTGGATATTTAAGGAAGGAAAATAAATGCAACGGAGCATTCATTTCATAAAATAATTGGTTGTTTAGAATTAGTCTTGTAGAGGTTTGTTGACTGTATCTTTATGTTGCTAAAATATGGATTGTTAAAGCGATTTAAGGGTCAATTTCTTTGAACATGAACTTAGCATTAGCTTTTTTTGCAAAGATTATTATGACCACCATCCGTTCTTAAGCATGCAATCTGGGCACTTTAATAGGCTGTAGGCTCCTGTAAGCCAACTTCATTCAGTGCTGTTTATAGCCATCTTGCTATTCAAAATTAAAACCGGTTCCTATTATTTCAGTTAATTTAATGCAGACAAGGATTGTCATTGCTCTGTGATCCATAGCAGCCAACCAGATGTTTGCTTTCATTGTTCTAACTGCAGAGGATCAATGAAAGGCAATTGCTAATTGTGTTATCTGTAGGTTGCATGAAGTGGCTGGACTGAGTTTTGGGCGACAGTTATGTATTTGTGCATGCAGTGTAGTCACATCTGTAAGAGTAACAATGCTCCTGAAACAATAAGATAAAAGCAACATATACCAGGGCTTTTATGAATTAATGCCATTTCATGAAATATTGTTTCCCTGACAACTGCAAGCTCTATGGTTGCAAATTCATGGTCTATTAAGAGCTGGGATTTCTTTCCTTTGCATTGTTTATTTTAAGTTATTATAATATGGAACAGAGCACCCATGTACTATCTAGGTGACTGTTATACTGACAATATGTACTGGTTGTTATAGGTGAGTTATATTTAAAGGGGCACCATCCTAAACACAGTTTTAGATTTTTGATTTAAGATTCTTTCTGGTTGCAATCATCAGTGATGCTCGGCATGGATCATTTATTTAGGATGCATAATGTATGTGATCGTTAGGGCATGTATGTTAACCAAGTATGGTGCATATGATGCTTTGAAAATGAGAATTTAAGATTACATAAAGACAGCAGCATGTGCTACCTTTGTAACATTTCTGCTCCTCCCACCTTCTTCTATTACCTAGAAAGGCAAGCTTTTTTTTCTTTTTCACATGCCCTGCAGAATGAAGCGGAGACAAATTCCTAAAGCAAAAGCAATTCTTCAAATCTAAATGCTTCTGTTTATTTGAAGTGAATCAGAGTACAGAATGTTTACATACGTATAAAGAGATACAAATTGCATGTATGTGATCATTTTACAGCAAAATCTCAAAAGCACAGACAGCTGTGCTTATCATGAATAGTAGCAGGTCAGTATGTTTGGCAGGAGCTCAAATAGTATGCGGTTACTTAAAAATCACTTGAGAGATAGAACTGTCAATAATAATGGTCTGATGGCCACTGACTATAAAAGGCATCATTGTGATTGCAAGTATTAATACCCTGAACAAAGTGTAGCTGTTTTCGTTTCACAAGTAGATATTACATTTGCCCTA
Organism: Xenopus laevis; assembly: GCF_017654675.1. Lineage (NCBI taxonomy): Eukaryota > Metazoa > Chordata > Amphibia > Anura > Pipidae > Xenopus > Xenopus laevis. The sequence goes on along the minus strand of NC_054377.1, from coordinate 96,238,666 downwards.
ATAAAAAAATCAGTATTTACTTGTAGCACAAGGTTCAGCCTATAGAGGTTCATAGTATTTACCTGCTGTGTTTGAGACAGCTCAGAATATGGGGTGATGCCTGGAATTTGCATCTTATATGAGCCCAGACTGTTGACTGCATCATAATAGAGTCACCTACTCTAATAACATTCGCTTGTTTAATGTATAGTGACAGTTACTTGACTTTAAAGACTTTGTCATTGGGTAAACTAGGTCTTTGTGCTTCAGGTCCTCGTGGTAAACTACTGTACATGTACAAAATGTGCTAAACATATAAACAAAATGAAGTATTATATATTTGGTTACGGTAGAGTAGCCTCAGTAGAAGGGCAGATTAGATGACTATAAAAAGTCAGAGGAATGCATTAATAACTGAATGACTTTATTCATGGTATTGTATCAGCTGGTTGATGAAAATAAAAAATATTTTTCATCTGTCTGCACAAATGAGGAGCCAGTTAATGAAGGTTTCCTTCTTAATAGTCCAAATTCTAGTAATACAACTACTGATGCATGGTTCACACATGAGGAAATACAAAAGAGACTAGAACATGTTACGATAAACAAAGTTCCAGGGCCAGATGGTATTCATCCCAGGGTACTTAGCGAGCTTAGCTCTGTGATTGCCAAACCTCTTTACTTAATTTTTCAGTATTCTTTGAGGTCTGGCATAGTGCCGAGCGACTAGCGAATTGCTAATGTGGTGCCGCTATTCAAAAAAGGATGCGGTTCTTAGCCTCAAACTATAGGGCAATTAGTCTAAATACAGTGGTAGGAAAGCTTTTTGAAGGTTTAATAAAGTATAAGATACAATATGAGTGTGTGCCAGCATGGTTTTATGCGTAATGGATCTTTTCAGACTAACTTAATTTCTTTTCATGAGAAGGTAAGCAGAGATTTCGATTCTGGGATGGCAGTGGATGTGATTTACTTAGACTTTACTTAAGCATTTGATACAGTGCCACACAGAAGGTTACTGGTTAAATTAAGGAATGTTGGCCTGGAACATAGTATTTGTACCTGGATAGAAAACTGGCTAAAAGATAGACTACATACGGGGGAATGTAATAAAAATCGCTAACGGAAAAACTATTCGCAATGCGAAAAGTTATGCCTTTGCGCGAACAAATTTTGCTTTGTGCGAATTTAATATAGCTTTTGCGAGCCCGGAACCTGTTTAGCGACCACTTCCGACAGTGAAAGACCGTTTGCGAATTTTATAGTTTGCGCCAATGCGCAGTCAATGTAATAAAACTTCTTACTGAAAAAGTCGTTATGTTTGCTCCAAAAGATTACGACACCTTCAAGCACTTCTTATGAGTGCGGAACTAAAATTCGCAATGCGCAATTAAAAGTCGCAATGCGCAATTAAAATTCGCAATGCAATAACAGTTTAATGAACAATATTACATTGCGAGATGTGGATTTTTAGTCTTATTGGTGCGAATTGTTTTGCTCTTTGCGACTTTTATTACATTCCCCTGAAAGAGTGGTGGTAAATGGAACATTTTCTAATTGGACCAGTGTTGTTAATGGAGTACCACACTGTACTAGATCCCCTTGCTTTTGCATTGAAAGTACTGTTTCTATTTTTGCAGATGATACTAAATTGTGCAGAACTATAGATTCCATGCAGGATGCTGCCACTTTGCATTTGAGTGATTTGTCTAAGTTGGGAAACTGGGCAGCAAACTGGAAAATGAGGTTCAATGTTGATAAATGCTAAGTTATACTCTAAATGGCATTGTGTTGGGAGTTTCCTTAAATGAGAAGGATCTAGGGGATTTTGTAGATAACAAGTTGTCTACTTCTGGGCAGTGTCATTCTGTGGCTACTAAAGCAAATAAAGTTCCGTCTTGTATAAAAAAGGGCATTAACTTGAGGGAAGAAAACATAATTATGCCTCTTTATAGGTCCCTGGCAGGGGCAATCCTGGCCCCTCCGCTGCCTGAGGCTGCCCAGAAATTTGCTCTTAAAGTACCAAGAGCAGCATTTTTGCTGCCCCTGGTACCTAGTGGGGCGCTGCTGCCTGAGGCAACAGCCTCAACTCGCCTCATTGGCGAAGCACCCCTGGTCCCTGGTGAGGCCTCGTCTGGAGTATGCAGTTCAGTTTTGGACTCCAGTCCTTAAGAGGGATATAAATGAGCTGGAGAGAGTGCAGAAGATGTGCAACTAAACTGGTTAGGGGGATGGAAGACTTAGATAATTACGGTAGACTGTCAAGATTGGGGTTGTTTTCTCTGGAGAAAAAAGGCGCTTGTGAGGGGACATGATTACACTTTACAAGTACATTAGAGGACATTATAGACAAATAGCAGGGGACCTTTTTACCCATAAAGTAGATCACCGTACCAGAGGCCACCCCTTCAGACTAGAAGAAAATAACTTTCATTTGAAGCAACGTAGGGGGTTCTTCACAGTGAGGACAGTGAGGTTGTGGAATGCACTGCCGGGTGATGATGTGATGGCTGATTCAGTTAGTGCCTTTAAAAATGGCTTGTATGATTTCTTGGACAGACATAATATCAAAGGCTATTGTGATACTAAACTCTATTGTTAGTATAGGTATGGGTATATATCATTTATGTGAATGTATGGAGGGGTGTGTGTTTGGCACCTTAGGCTGGTCTCTGATCCCATTGGCTGACATGGACAGACAATTATTTCTGCATTTTTTCCGGTGCAACAGGAACAAAGTTCTAGCACAGGTTATGGTACATTTTTGCCACTGAAAATGGAGGAAAAAATCACACATCCCTACACATAAGCAAATTCATAATGAAAAGTAACAGTTAAAAATATTCAATAGAAAAAAAGATAGGCAGCATCCAACCTACAGATCCCCCACCAAACTGAAACAAGAGTGCATCTAGAAGCTAATGTATAATTTTCATCATATGCATGAAAGAACATACACTTTATAAAGAAGCACCAAATATCCGTGACTAACAGCATGCAGAATCAATTCCAGCATGTGTCTTGCTTTTTTCAGGCAATACATGGAGTATCTATGCAATGTGATACTGGGCTGGAACAAATAGCGGGAATACAGTGTTAATCTTCTCAGATCTCAGCCATAGATAATGGAGAGTGTCCTCCTCTGTGAGACACCTGATGCTTTCTCTACTGATGAAAAATGACAATTATGTATCATATTTAAAAAATAGATATTCATATTCATACAGAACTGTTTGGTTCACATGGTAATAGGTTGTGATTTAACAAAGCATTATTTGACATTTCAAGCAAGCACGATAAACTCCATAAAAAGCCACATGTCAAGATTTTTTAATTGTGGCATTTTCAATTTAATACAGTTTTTTCCTATTTTGCCATTATCTGATATTCAGCCATGTAGTCTAGAAAGGAATACAGTATTTCAATACATTTCAGATAGTAGTGTTGTGGGTGTCTTGAAAATAGCCTTTAGAATCAATTATTACGAAATAAAATAATTTTAAAATATAAACATATGGACACTCACACACATATTCATAATAAAAATGTTTGTATGTACTTGAGGAGCACTCACATAATAGATCCAACAACAGGTAATAAAGAGGCAATAGGGCATAAAATGGTGGAATAGAAGTCTTCATCTAATCCACCACATTTCTCCCCTGTCATCCCACTTTGTTACCCCATACATTCTCTCCTTTTTTTATATTGCCTTTTTTATTTTTCCACCTCTTCCTTCCTTTCATCTTTCTCTAGTCAGCATTCCGTTTTTTTCTCCATTAAGTGCTCTCCCATTACTCCTTCTCACTAGGGCTCATTTTATCAGCACTGGGCAAATCTGCACGTGGGCAGTAATCCATAGCAACTAAACAGTGTTTCAGTCTTTTTTGATTGGATGCTAATTGCTATGAGTTACTGCAAAGGTGCAAATTTGCACAGTTGATAAATGACCCCAATTTGTTCTGTATCCCTACTCTCATGACATTATCACCACCATCATACATCATTTACTACTTTCTCCTAGGTGCCACCTTAATCCAAGATGGCCATGGAACCAAAAATATGCTTTAAAGGGATACTGTCATGGGAAAACATGTTTTTTTCCAAAACACATCAGTTAATAGTGCTGCTCCAGCAGAATTCTGCACTGAAATCCATTTTTCAAAAGAGCAAACAGATTTTGTTATATTCAACTTTGAAATCTGACATGGGGCCAGACATATTGTCAATTTCCCAGCTGCCCCCAGTCATGTGACTTGTGCTCTGATAAACTTCAATCACTCTTTACTGCTGTACTGCAAGTTGGAGTGATATCACCCCCTCCCCCCCCAGCAGCCTAACAACAGAACAATGGGAAGGTAATGAGATAGCAGCTCCCTGACACAAGATAACAGCTCCCTGGTACATCTAAGAACAGCACTAAATAGTAAAAGCCAAGTCCCACTGAGACTGATTCAGTTACATTAAAGGGATCCTGTCATCGGAAAACATGTTTTTTTTCAAAACGCATCAGTTAATAGTGCTACTCCAGCAGAATTCTGCACTGAAATCCATTTCTCAAAAGAGCAAACAGATTTTTTTATATTCAATTTTGAAATCTGACATGGGACTAGACATTTTGTCAATTTCCCAGCTGCCCCTGGTCATGTGACTTGTGCCTGCACTTTAGGAGAGACATGCTTTCTGGAAGGCTGCTGTTTTTCCTTCTCAATGTAACTGAATGTGTCTCAGTGAGACATGGGTTTTTACTATTGAGTGTTGTTCTTAGATCTACCAGGCAGCTGTTATCTTGTGTTAGGAAGCTGCTATCTGGTTACCTTCCCATTGTTCTTTTGTTTGGCTACTGGGGGGAAAAGGGAGGGGGTGATATCACTCCAACTTGCAGTACAGCAGTAAAGAGTGATTGAAGTTTATCAGAGCACAAGTCACATGACTGGGGGCAGCTGGGAAATTGACAATATGTCTAACCCCATGTCAGATTTCAAAATTGAATATAAAAAAATCTGTTTGCTCTTTTGAGAAATTGATTTCAGTGCAGAATTCTGCTGGAGCAGCATTATTAACTGATGTGTTTTGGAAAAAACATGTTTTTCCATGACAGTATATAGCTATATAGTAGGAGCATGTGCATAAATACACAATAACTATTAATTATTATTTTTAAATTGTATAAAGGAAACGTAAAACTAATTGCTATTGATTCCTCGTAATCACAAAACGTGAATGCATCTTATTGTGCCTACTAAATTCCTTCTCTTGAAAAAAAAAGAATAGAAGAGAACAGAGAAACATATTTATGTTGAGTTAAAAGGAGAATGCCTTGCAAAGAGGCAGTTATGCACCAATGTTAGCTTTGTGCAGGAAGCACTTAAGCTTCTTGACATTGTCTTCGATAAATGCTCTATGGTATGGATGGTGACCCTGTTCACTTCTGCACGTCTTTGGATTCTTCACTATAAACTCTATTGCTATACTTCCGCCCACATCCTGTCCTTTTGCATTTTACTTGAGGGTATTAACATCCTTGCTCAGATTCTTGATGGCTAGAGAGCATCTTAGTATACAGGTGATGAATTTAAACAGTTGGGTGTTGCTATGGAAACCTAGTGTTGCATCTCATTACCATGGAGACGAAAGTTAAGACATCAAATGTCACATGTGGGCAGCAGAATACACCCATTATGAGGTTCCCTTGCAAAATGCAGCTCCCATAATAAAAGCAGTCTAAAGCAGACTTAGATTGTAAGCTCAATGGGGCAGGGACCTCCTTCCTCTTGTCTATATGACACTTCTCCTAGCCTTTTATGCAACTGTATTTTGTATTTATTATTATTTTATTGTTCTGTTGTACAGTGCTGTGTATATAAGAAGCACTGTATAAATAAAAAACATACATACATACATACTAAGTAATAAAGTAACATTATTAAAAGCACTAGCTGTAAATATTTAAACCGTATCTATATAACAAGGATGAATCATATTCATTATAGTACTGTTAGCAAAACCTAATAGGCAAGTGCTAGTCATAAGCAGTTCTGCTCTGTTGTTAGGAACCTGCAATTGCTTTTTTGTTAGATCCAACCTGAAAACATCACACTTACATCTATCTCAAAGCATGTTGTGTGCACATAAATAACACATTTTCTAGCCCAATATTAGATTTTTAACTAGATCAAGGAGCTCTTTTATTATGATTATGTGATACTAATATTAGAATAAAAATCCCATTGCAACACTACCCACATGTTTCTCCACAGGCCTCTGATATTTTCTTCTCAGAATTCTGGCACTTTGCAGTCCCCATAAATGGGGTTAATCAGACACTAATAAGATGGGTATTTACCAGGGCACATCTTCATTTATGCACCAACTGCAGTAAGTAATCGTTCCGTACTTGCACTTCAAGGCATGGTCTGTGTAATACATTAGATACACCGCATTTCAATTTATTTGGCAGAATTTCTTGTGAGAAATTCTAATCATGTCTCATATGGTCTGCCCTAGCTGAATTTTTTTTATAGCTATATTAGGGCAAGGGGATTGGATCAACATATTATCAACATAGGGCCAACACATTATTCTTGTGTGTGTGCTTGTGTGTGTGTGTGTGCTTGGTTTGTTAGATGTGGGAGTGCGTGTGATGTTCAACAGTGTGACAACTCATTCTCTCCTACTGATCAGCAAGTGCCACTGTGGCAGTAAGCATATCAGCTGAAACTTCCTTGGCAGCTACAATGAAAAGAATTATGACTTTGACTTTTGTGGGCATGCCAGAAATCCGGGCCTGTTTGTTTCTAAATTTGTAATGAAAGAGAGACCCAAGGTAGGACCGTGCTGTTTACTAGCACTGATGCTACTGCAGCGTTTACATATATAGGAATAGAATCCATTATCTGGAAACCCGTTATCCAGAAAGCAAATTCTCGAAAGCTCTTGGTCCCGAGCATTCCAGATAACAGGTCCCATACCTTTATATCTAAATAAAAAAGGCGGTTTGTAATATAGTTTTATTTAGAGAGATATTAGGGGTCATTTACAATGGCCCATGCTCAGGGCCACTTTAAAGTGCCAGTGGGCCCGGGGCAAAGATCTCATTGGTGGATCCTTGCAGCCAAAAATGTGTCATATAATTACTCTAAAGCCATTGATTTTGAATATAATAGAGCAGACATAAAGAATGCTTCTTACTGAAGTAAACATAAGGACTCTGGTTATATATAATGATATTTTGCAAGGAGTTGCTTATCACTCACACAAGGGTGCAAAGTGGAAAAAACAGGTGAAAGTTGCAAAGCACCTGCACTCTTTGTATGAATTCAGTGCTGCCTGTCTGTGGCTGTTCTGTAATCATGAGAGGCTTACGTCCCCCATCCTACCCACTACCTGTCCCCTAACTTGCATTTAATTGAGACAAGCAAGTTACAGCGCTCTGGCTGGAAGATTAAACCGTTTTTTTTAGGCCATATTTATTTCTTTTATAACCTGCCTGTGTGTATTTGGATTGTGGGAGGAAACCCATACACACATGGAGAGAACATACAAACCCCTTACTGCCCTGGCTGGAACTGAACTCCCCCCAATGCTGCAAGATAGCAGCCACATACCACCGAGCTGTCCTACCAGGATGTGCTTCATTCTTTGCCTCCTATAGTTTTGCAATTACCAAATATATGGGGGAAATGTACTACCTGTTGTAAAATATAATGATATTAGAATTCACTGAGGACTTTCCTAACCATATATTTGGAACCCTGAAATTACTTCTAATTTTGCTTAATTGCCGGAAGTAGTAATTAGAGTTATTCTTTTTTTTTTTTGCTCAGAAAAGGTTTTTATTGGTAAGGAAAGCATTCAAACATGGTGAAAGTCAACAGTTGTACAGACACTTTTGCATAGAAGGAATGACAAGAATACAGTATATACATCCTTATTGCTTAGTGGTAGTTGACACACATCCTATAGAGTTTACTAACCCTCTTCATCCGAGTTACCCTCCCACAGACGCCAGATTTGCATAAATTTGAGTAGCTGACCTTTCCTTTCTAGTGCAGCTCTTTCCGTTGCAGCCACCTGATCCATAGCTTTTCGCCATTCACTAACTGTTGGTGGAGCGGGGTCTTTCCAGTGCAGGGTTATCACCTTTCGGGCCTGGAATAAGGCTTTTATTATAAAAGTTTTGGTAAATTTGTCCAGATTGTCATCTAAGTCTATATTCAAAAGACAGGTTCTCATACCTAAGCCCCCCCAACCAGGGATGGCTTTCGTTAACCAACCCGCCACATCCTGCCAGTAGTGCTGAAGTGCTGCACATTCCCAAATTGTGTGTATCAGGGTAGCCTCCTCTGTCCCACATCGAACACACAAAGGAGAAGGGACCAGCTTCATCTTAAACAACCTGCTTGTGGTATAGTAGGCCCTATGAATGAAGTACAATTGAACCATCCTGTGTCTTTGGGATAAGGAGACCATCAGTGGGGTCCTTAAAGTTTCAGCCCATTGCTCATCGGTTATAGCCCCGGCCTCATCCTCCCATCTCGCCCTGGCCGGTACCTCTGAGTCTTGGTATATTGGTTTGTGGAGTTTCTGATATAGAATAGATATCATGCCCTTTTGCTTAACAGTAAGTAGTGCATCTATTAGAGGTGAGTTGCCCATCGTAATGAGCTTTGTTGCACATTGTTTTTTTAGGGCCATCCTAAGTGTATGGTGGGTAAACCATTGCGATGAAGGCAGTTGCCTAGTATCTTGGAGGGTTCGTACTGGGAGAATCCGGCCACCATCCCACACATCCTCCAGAGAGGCAATGGACAGGGACTCCCATATTTTCGGGGGAGTATGGGGGTACAGGTACGGAAATACAGCATTGCCCCATATAGGAGTCTGGGGGAGGAGGTCGGTAAAGCTTATAATCTTGTGTGCTTGCGAAAGCAGCCCAGAATGATGTAGGACCAACTCAGAGGCAGAGACCCCAGGCTTCTTAACCAGTAGTGCACGCCATGGTGAGCCCTTGGTTCCTGCCACCGCCTCCCATAGGTGAAACAAAGGGGGGGACAACTCCTCATGGATCATTGGGGCTATGTGGGATAGTTGTGCAGCTAGGTAATAGAGGAACAGGTCGGGAAGAGCCATCCCTCCATCCTCCCTGCCCCTCATCAAAGTAGACAACTTGAGCCTGGCCCTAGAAGAACCCCACACAAACCTTCCCAGCAATGAATTGACTTCAGCAAACCATTTTTTAGGTACACGCACTGGAGAGTGCCATAGAGTGTATAGCAGTTTAGGGAGAATAAACATTTTGATTAGGTGGATCCTCCCGGCCGGGCCTACTGGTAGGGCCCCCCAATTTTTACATTTGTTTTGCATCCAAGGAACCAGTGGGTCTAAGTTCAAAGTGATATAATGGGAAAGGGGCAAGGAGATCTGGACACCCAGGTAGGTGAAGCACTTAGTTAACTGAAGGGAGGGGCGCTGTGTGGGTTGACTCTGCCCCATATCATCTAATAGAAACAGGTTAGATTTAGAGGTGTTGGTTTGTAGGCCTGATATGGCCCCAAAGGAAGTAGTCAGGATTGTCAGTGCTTCAAGGGATGCACCACTGTCTCCCAAGTATACCAAGGTGTCGTCGGCATAAAGCTGAATTTTTTCACAGTGGCCCGCCAGTTGCAGCCCCTTGATGTCTGGGTTAATTCTGACAGCTTGTGCAAAGGGTTCAATCGCTAGGGCAAATAACAAGGGAGACAGTGGGCACCCCTGTCTCGTGCCCCTTCCCAGGGCAAAGACTTTTGTACTAAGAGAGTTGATTCGCAACATTGCCTTGGGGTACCTGTAGAGCAGCTTGGCCATATTCATGAACCTGGTACCAAATCCCATCTTGGCCATGACATGCCACAGGTAAGGCCACTCCACCGTGTCAAATGCTTTTGCTATATCGAGGGCCGCAATTGCCCTGTTGCCTGTGTTGACATGCGGGGCTTGCAAATTTAGGAATAAACGGCGTGTGTTTAAAGCAGTGGTCTTGTTGGGAATGAACCCTACCTGATCTGGGTTGATTAGAGAAGTGATGACCCTTCCCAATCTCCTGGCTAGAACTTTGGCATAAATTTTGACATCCGCGGTTAACAGTGAAATAGGCCTAAAGGATTCACAGAGCTGGGGGTCTTTTCCCTGTTTAGGTAGGAGAATAATTGCTGCTTCATAAAGCGAGGGGGGGAAAAAGCCATTATTTAGCGCCTCTTCATATAAACGTAAAAGCAGGGGAGATAGTGTGTCAGAGTGCCTCTTATACACCTCAATCGGAATGCCGTCTGACCCCGCTGCCTTACCCAGGGGAAAAGAGGCGATGGCTTCTTGAATTTCCTGGATAGTGATCTCAGAGTCCATAAAGTCTCTAAAGTCCTCCTGTAGCGTAGGAAGACCTAAAGGATTGAGAAAATTATCGATATCTTGGGTTGAGCCCTGAGTTTTAGAGGCGTATAGGTCGCTATAAAAGTTCACTAGTAGCTCTTTAATTTTGTCAGGCTCTGTTTGGAGCACTCCTGCTGGGTCTTTTAGTGCAGGTATGGAGGGGGGAGAATTATGAGCTTTTGCAATTAGGGCTAACAGGCGGCCCGGGGCCTCCCCATGCTCAAAGATGTTCACTTTTGAGAAACTCTGTTTCCTCAGTGCATTTTGTCGCAGGCACTGCAGATATTTCTCTTGTATTTCGCTCAACAGCTGCAAATTTTCAGGGGTTGGGTCAGAGGCCGCCTGCGAGTCCAACCGCAATGCTTGGTTTTCCAATTCTTGTTGTGCAGCCAATGCCTGCTTTTTATAAGCAACTATTTCTGCTGAGATTGTGTTACGTATATATATTTTTAGGGCATCCCAAAAGGGGAGGATAACGTTGGGGGTTAGGTTAGTCTGAACAAAATCTTTAATGGCTCCATCTAGCGATGCCTTATTGTCTAGGATATTAAGCCAAATAGGGTTGATAGAGGGTCTTGGGCGTTCCAATTTGTAAGGGAGATTCAATTGGACCCTGAGGGGTGCATGATCAGAGATCCCCCTAGGCAAATATTGAACTCGACCTGTGTATGGTGTTAAAGAGTTGTTAATAAAGGCCAGGTCAATCCTAGAGAGAGCAGAGTGCGAAGACGTAAAGCATGAGAATTGAGGGGTGTGTGGGTTAGCTGATCTCCAGGGGTCATGTAGGGAGAGAGAGGTCATTGTTCTAGCAAGAATGGTCTGTCGGGCCTGCTGAGGGGGGAGTTTTACACTTCTGCTTACCCTGTCTATAGCTGGGGTTAGTACTTCATTAAAGTCTCCCGCAACCAGGACCATTGCATGCGGGAATTTAGTTAAGTGGACAGCCAGGATATGTAACACCTCAACGTCGAAGGGGGGAGGGATGTAAATATTGATTAGGAGCATTTCACAGGCATAAATGAAGCAGTGCAAGAAAATAAATCTACCTTTCCCATCCGTTTTGATGGACCCAAATCTGAATGGAACCGACTTGTTAACCAGAATTGTCACCCCGGATGAGTGAGTAGTGTAGGGAGCATGGTACAGCCAGCCAACCCAGGGTCTCTTAAGAGCCCTACCCTTGGTCCCTATGAGATGGGTTTCTTGCAGAAAGGCAATGGATGTTTTGTGGGCCTTTAGGAAGTCCATTACGAGCCTGCGCTTAATGGGACAATTGAGTCCCCGCACATTCCAGCTTGTTACATAAATCGCCATTTTACTTTGGGGAAGGTGCTGTTGTCTGTGTATTCCCTCCCACTGCTGGCAGGTTTTACTCCACCAATCTGAGCAAAACATAACAAGACTGAGCATACAATATCCACATATCTGCAGTTAACAGTAACATACATAGATTTCCTATGTTTCCCAACCAGCCCACCTCCCCTTCCACCCCGGCCCCAACTGGGGGTAGAATTACACCCAAACATCATGGTTATGGAACTGGCACTAACACTTAGTCCAAACGCGGACCGTGATCAGAACCGACAAAAAAAATGAAAAAGAAAAAGGGAATCAAAGAATGTCAAACAATTGCGCCACATTGCTCTCCCGAGCTAGGATAGTATATCATACGTGGCATAGCATAGCTGGGCACCACTGCTGGAGCTGGGGAGTAAAAAGTTGTGGTATGCGTAGGTAAACTGGCCTTCAGCGGAAAATAAAATTTCACGCCAGACAATAGTACTTGTCAGGGATAGAGGTTTCCCGGGCTTAGCGCCCAATTGCGCCCCAGGCGAAAAAAGAATAAGAATATAACTTTGCGGCCTAAAACATAGCTGCCTCGGAGTAAATAACAGATATAAGTAATTGCCAACCATGGGACTGCCAGCCTGGTTAAAGAGGCGGTATGTTGATGGAATCCAGCCACAGGTCAGCTTCCTTCGGGGTGGAAAAAAATTGCGAGGAGCCGTTGAACGTAACCCTCAAGCGTGCGGGAAAAAGCATTGCATAAATCATCTTGGCTGCTCTCATCCGTCTCTTGACATCCAGAAACTTCGCCCTTTGCCGTTGGACCTCCGCCGAATAGTCTGCGTAGATGGAGATATTCGCCGACTGGAACCGGATGGACTCTCTACCCCGGGCCAGTGCGAGGATGGTGTCACGATCCTTGGCGTTCAGAAGCCTCGCTATAAGGGGTCTTGGTGGAGCTCCTGGGGGGGCCTGTCGCGTCGGGACTCTGTGGGCCCTCTCCACTGCGAAAGCGGTGGACAGGTTCTCGCGCCCAAACACTTCCGCCAGCCAGGTTTCAACAAAGGCCTCAGGCTTGGCCCCTTCTACCTTCTCAGCGAAGCCCACGAATCGGAGGTTGTTGCGGCGGAGGCGATTTTCGAGGTCATCTGCCTTAGCGGTGTTACTGTGGGCATGCCTCTGGACCTCTCGCAGTTGCTCCGTTATTGGGCCGCACGTGTCTTCCAGCGCGCCGATCCGCCTTTCGGCCTCCGTCGTCCTCTCTCGCAGTTTCTGTAAATCCTGTCGAATTATAGACAGATCCTGCTTGATCTCATCCGTCTTAGTATTGATCAGCGTGGCACTCGCCGCCGTTGATGCCCTGATCTCCCGCAAAATGTCAAGCAGGATAGTTTCATCATCTGCCGGTGGGGTTGGTGAGGAGGGAGCGCTTGGTGGAGTGTCGGCGCCATCTTGCCTCTCCTCGCGGGCAAATTTCCCCAGCTTCCCTGCTGCCACAGAGGCCCGTTTCTGGGCTCTATTTTGCCCCATTAGTAGTCTCTGGGGTAAGGGGTGCCCTTGTCCGTCTTCCAGAGCCGTTGTAGGAATCAAATAGGGTGCCCAACTCAGAATAATAAGGGCTCAGGGAGAAGAGCTGCGCAATGTACGTCTGATCACATCTAGCCTCAGGCCACGCCCCTAGAGTTATTCTTAATACAAGTATGGGATCTTTTATCCAAAATGCTCGGGACCTGAGGTTTTCTGGTTAACGGATCTTTCTGTAATTTGGATCTTCATAAAATATTGTTGTGATTCTGTTTAATCTCAATATGAATCTTGGGTTGTCAATGATAATTGGGTCTTTAGACCTGGCAATCCCCAATTCTTAAAATGTGATAGAAAGAATAAGTACGCAGATGAAGAACTACAGACACAGAACACTGGAATTCTCTAACAAATGACTGGGCAGTAGATAGGTAGTTAAGTATGATGCATATAGAAATCGATATGTTATCTTGCAGAGATAATCTATTGATTGCTTTACAATTGCTGTTATTAAATGTTCTCTTTCAATGCGTATCAGTGGTATGTCAGGATGATCCAGCAATGTGTATCTGCGCTGCCCTTTATCTGTTTATCAAGTTCCCTCATCTGTATTGCAGAATTGCAGCCAGTTTGAAAAAGACAATAATGTTGAAAGATTTAAGTGCAGCCAATAAAGTTACATGCACACTTTGGCTAGTGCTCCTGCTATTCCCTCTGTTTGATTCTGATCAAGTAAATAGCACCACAGGGAAATGAGGTCTCATTAATCTGCGAAGACATACAGATGCATGTGAATGTCGAGCACCGTTAAAATAGGCCAAGATCTATTTTTACTTCTTTGAGTGTTCACTTAAAGTTTATGTGTGTGTGTCACATATAGTTTTATACTTCACAGCTGCTGCCTTTAAGGTGGGTGGTAAAGAAAAGTACAGTGTGGGCACACCAGGAGAGCATAAAACACTTCTCTGTGTATAGCAGATATGGTTATTACTACACCTTTTCCCAACACACGGTCCAACTGCTCTAACACCGTTACATTTCATAGAATGCACTAAACCTTGCTAAAAAACTTTTCACCTGCACGTTATGTTTACTTCAGTATAGGAAAACCAGTATACATCGCAAGGTTCCCAATTTCCCGATTTTAAAATGATTTAGGGGGAACCAGACTTCAAAACCAAATGTGTAAATAATATTCTGTTTTTATACTAATATTCGAGCTGGTGCTCCTGTTAGTAGAAAACTGCACTCATGCTTGGGTTCTTCTCACTGAGCATCATGGGGTTATCCTCTAATTCTGCTTTGTCTTTCTTCGCTACCCTGGGGCAGACACATGCACATCTTTTTTGTTAAAGTTTTGGTTTTCACTCTACTGTGCATGTGTTCCAGTGCAAAGAAAGAAGAGGCAGGATCGCTCAGTGGTGCTCAATGAGAAGATCCCTAGGAGCCTAGGATATTATGTAAGTGAATACAATGACAGGGGGGCTAACTTTTGGCACCCCCAGTGATTTTTCCTTCTCCTTTAATGAAGTTTTTAATAGACACAAGATGAGCTAAAATTTGGGACTACAGATGCTACATGAGTTCTGGGTATGAATTGTAATTACCGTATATACTCGTGTATAAGCCGAGGTACCTAATTTTACCTATGAAAACCAGAAAAACGTATTGACTCGTGTATAAGCCTAGACACAACTATGTTATATATGTTGCTCTTTCTTCGCGGCTGGGATGCCTCACTACAACATGCAAGAGCCGTGAATGCTATGAGCAAGTGTACATGCGTTTGTTCGTTTATAGCTATGTGGTCAGATGCTGCTTGTTCTAACCGGAATCTAGCTACAATATAGTAGTGTGAATGTGAGTGAGCGTATCAAAGAGAATACAGAAAAAGAGTGCCCATTCCATTGAAGTCATGCATGACCATTTAATGAGATTAGGGAGGGGGCAAGGGACTGTGCAGGAGGGCCAGTGGTTATACAAACATTGGGGCACTTGAGATGCCTCAAGAGAATTGTTGCTTTACATCAGTTTTGAATGCACCGGCATAATTTCTGAATAAAGATAATAATTAGATGCCTAAATTCCATGAAGAAAGGTTCACAAATCTGCACCTCTTTGTTAGAAATGCCACATCTCTACTTCCATATTTGCAGTTCAATAATCCGTTTTCTACCTCATCCTGCTAAAAAACAGAAACTAGAGAAGACGCGCACTCACGGGACTCGAGAAGACGTGCACTCGCGGGACTCGAGAAGACGCACACTCACGGGACTCGAGAAGACGTGCACTCGCGGGACTTGAGAAGACGTGCACTCGCGAATCACGGAATGGAGTAGGAGACGCGCAAGCGCAGTTCAACAAAGCTGTCACGTCGGGCACGTACGCCTAGATGACACTTGCGCTGTTGCTCTTCGCGGCTGGGAGGGGGATTCATCGCTACAAATTTACAGGTAAGGCAGCTGACCCGCGTATAAGCCGAGGTAGGATTTTCAAGCACATTTTGGGTGCTGAAAATCTCGGCTTATACGCGAGTATATACGGTATACAATTTTGTTTCCAAGAAAATTGGGCAAACACTTAGGGGCAGATGTAAGAAGGGTCGAATATCGAGGGTTAATTAACCCTCGATATTCGACCAGGAACTAAAATCGTTCGACTTCGAATATCGAAGTCGAACGATTTAGCGCAAATCCTGCGATCGAACGATCAAAGGATTATTCGTTCGATCGAACGATTAAATCCTTCGAATCGGACGATTCGAAGGATTTTAATACAACGATCGAAGGAATATCCTTCGATCAAAAAATCACAGGCAAGCCTATGGGGACCTTCCCCATAGGCTAACATTGACTTCGGTAGCTTTTAGCTGCCAAAGTAGGGGGTCGAAGTTTTTCTTAAAGAGACAGTACTTCGACTATCGAATGGACGAATAGTTGAACGATTTTTAGTTCGAATCGTTCGTTTCGAAGTCGAAGTAGTAGTCGAAGGTCGAAGTAGCCCATTCGATGGTCGAAGTAGCCCAAAAAACACTTCGAAATTCGAAGTTTTTTTAATTCGAATCCTTCACTCGAGCTTTGTAAATCTGCCCCTTAATGATCTGCTTGTTTGTGAGCTCGCTAAACAGGAAGATATTTGCCCAATTTTTCCACCCATTTGCTGGTACAAATGGATGTGCTCAGCCAGATAATGACCAGACGGGTTGTTGGTAGGTCCCTATATGGAGACACCAAGTTAAAAGATTTTATGGGACTGCATATGACTATATATTTATTTGATTTAGGTATTTATCTTCTGAGATCATTTGCAGTTGGGTTATTTTTGTTGTTATGTTTATTTTTAATTATTTGCCTTTCTGTTCTTGGTCTCTTTGTAAAATAAAATTTAAAGTGCTCTTTAGTTGTCAGGACCAACACACCCAGTAAAAGCAGATTGAGCATGTGGCTAAATTAATATTTATTGATTAACTTGCTATTCACAGTTCCTCCTATGTGATTTACACCATGTAACAAACAACAGTTTGAATTCCTGAGCAGACAGCTGTAGAACAAAACCTTAAAAACTAAAGTCCCCAGAAGAATTGGGCTACAAATTCTGTACATTGTGTCTTGAGCTTGTGTACCAGCTCATATCCACCACAGCCCTTTTGCATTGAGGATCCAAAGATTCCCCCAGGAGTTCCAATTCTCTTTGATGCTGATCCACAGCGCGTGCACATACCTTAGCTTAGAGACCAACAGTATACTGTATAAACACTCAATATAAAATTTACGCCACAAGGATGAATAGCAATTCATTCAGATTCACATTTTCAGAAACCAGCACATTGCATGAGAATTGATAATTGCCCTGTAGCATTAGCTTGACAAATGTGACAAATGTAGCCTTACTGACAGCTAATGTGCCGATGATTTCTGGGAGCCCTAAGCTTAACTTCCAGTGCCGATCCCAGGGCCTCAGGCGGCAGCAGCTCTAATGCTGCTCCAGTGATGCCAGGTCAATATTTCGCCACATAGCTAGTGTAGAGAGTGCTCTCTACACAAGCAGATCCTCAAAATATCTCTCTTAATTTACCAGAGAAGGCTTTTTGCCATCTCTGGCAACTGCCCACTCACTACTGCCTTGCCTCATTGCCGGATCGGCCCCGTTAGCTTCTCAGCTGCAGCCCTGAGCACACTGAGTATTTGCAGTGTCATTGACAAACTCCTGTTTAGAATAATATCTGGACTTGTACAGATAATTCAGTATATTAAAATTACAAATACAAATGTATAAAAATACAAGCAGTGTTCGCCATAATCTTTAGGCTTCATGTCTCGTTACAGTAATTGAAAAAATATCAATTTACTTAACTGTTTTAGAATAATCGACAGCAGAATAAAAACATTTAAGATATTCCACTTTAATGGAACATGCGGATGGAATGGATCAGCTTGGTGTGCTTTTAATTTGGAACATAAAATACAATAGATGTTATAACCCAACTTAGCTAGTGTTTCTCATGCATTCTGCGCCGATTACGGTGATAACAGATTGAATCAGGCAACTGTATGGAGAAGCCATGTTGCTTTCATAATGTCATAAAATAGCAACATTTGCACGTGGTCTAGTTACCCATAGCAAACTATCAGATTTGTTTTTAAACAGGTAACCAAGTAAATTGTCCCTTCTTTGAGTTACTATACCTGGTCTTGGTGTAGACTTTTATTACAGTGCCCTTATTGTAGAATGCCAGTTACAACAATATATTCCATGTTTATAATCCCATGGCAGCAAATCACCTGCAGCCTTTACTCACCTTACGTTGAAAATAAAGCATTTGGTAGCCTTTTTACTAGACCTGGAACAATTTTTTATAAAAGGGAATATTAAAGCTTTGACAAAAAATACTAATAAGTAGGTTCCAGAATCAACAAGAAATTACATACCATACAACATAACTTCCGACGCAGCGGGTGGATCTTAATCCTAAATGGGCTCTGTCAGTGAAGTGCTGTCAGAAATGTTTATTCTCTTAATAAAGAAAATCAATAATATGATGTTTTTATGTTTCTGTGGCCGAGCATTACAGTAGGGAAGACTGAGGAAGTCTGACGGCAATGGGATATTACCCTATAGTCCCAGCTTGATGTTCTGAGTGATTTATCTAAATCATGCTGGGTTATGACAGCTACATGTAAGCTTTGCAAATGGTTTGGCCACTGATTCATCATTTATATTGGAGCTGGAGCACAGCTGCTTTAAAAGTCAGTCTTTGACAGGGTGAGTAAAGTTAGGTTTCAGATTTGTAACAATATTCCTCCAAATACTTTGTGAAGGATCGGGCATTTATCCAAATCCAGAAATTATGGATTTGGTGTGTCCCTGATAAGAGAAATTAAATAACGAAGCTGGAAGGTTTGACTATTTTTTTCTTTTTCCCAGTATAAACCTCATTTATCATCTAAACATTGGTGTGGCATGAATAAGGGGCTGTAGGAAATCCTGATCAAGTGCAAACAGGACATGTTATGCTGGAAGCCTAGGTCATAAAGAATTCATGCTCAGTTTCCTAGTATCTGAAGGATGTCCAGCAAGATTTGTTCCATGGATTTGCTATGAAAAATGGCTTAGCATGGAAGGAAAGAAAACCTGCATGTGCCCCTTGTATAATATTTTTTCCATGGATTAATATTGCTCATGTCAGTTTCATATCACAAGCAAATGATACAAAATAAGTAGCTCAATTTAAGAAGCATTAAAGCCTGCAAACCCCATTATATTCACTTGTAATTTCTGAAACAATAGAGTATGATTCTAGCATGCAGAAATGGTTATTCAGATGGAAAAAGGCCTGTACATAACACAAGTGCCGATCATAATACTTTATTCTTTTTCAAGGCAAGCTACAGTATGTGCTTCTAATCTTCAGCGATTAGACCTTGAGCTACAAGACAGCTCCCTACTGACTCTTAACCACAAACAAATGCATTGCATTGAAGTCTAGAGCATGATAATAGGAGATATTGCCTGTAATTCACACCTGGTTCCACTTACCTTTCAGATATTGTGCGCTTTTATAGTAAGTACATTTACCATTGAACTGGGGGGTTCTGATAAGTAGTTAGAATGCTGCTTTAAACATATTTTACATTCTTACATTTTCAGTTGAACTATATTTCAGTTCAAATGTTTCGGTTTATTTATGTAAATATTCACTTTTTAGAGTCATAACTGGTTTCTACTGAGAAAATAAATCACATGGCAATAACAGATATGTTTACTGAACTTTGTACTAAAAGCATGTTCCTATCAATATTTAAAGAGTCCTTCAGTTACCCAGAGATGTTATCTGAGTTGTCTGTATGTGTTGTATTTACTGACTCTTGCTTGCTATTGTTCTGTGTATTGATATCAGATATTGGTCATGACACTAGGGGGCAAATTTACTAAAGGGCGAAGTGACTAACGCTGGCAAAAATTCACCAGCGTGATGTCATTTCGGTACTTCGCCAATTTACATGGTCGCTGGTGTAACTTCGCTAGCGAAGGAGATAGACTCTAGCAGTACTTCGCTCCGAAATGCCTGGCGATTTTGCGCTCTGGCGTATGGACATAACAATGCAAATTCACAAAGATGCAGGTTTTATTGAACGTTACCTCTTGCGCCAGGCTTGCCTTCGCCACCTCAGACAAGGTGAAGTGCAATAAAGTAGATAGGAGTTCCTAAAAGAAAAGTTGAAAAGTCTTTTCCTGTATTTCAGGGTGATAGGCTGCAAAAGAGCGAATTTTTTTTTTTGGGGTAACCGGATTCCCATCTACATTTTCTAACATATGGCACATAAACTATACTCTGGGCTCATGTGTAGGGCAATATAACAACTCTATTTACTTTTATTAAGGTTTCCTGGGCTTGTGTAATGTAATATATTTGCTGCAACATATACGTCCATTCAACTTTAACTTCTCGCCGTATGTAAATGAGGTAAGGCTAGCGCAACTTCGCTTCGCTTGGTGCAGTAACGCTAGCGCAACTTTGTCAGCGTTCAGCGCCCTGGACGCAACTTCAGATTTTAGTGAATTAGCGTTGTCCTGGCAAATCTACGCCTGCCGAAATGTCACGCTGTGAACGAAGCTGTTTTCGGAGGTTAGTGAATTTGCCCTGAGAGTTGAGTGTTAATTAAATTAAATTTAATTGAATGCGTTGATAAACATCCTTGTGCGGTTGACCTGTGCAAGCTTTTGTGCCTTGTAAAAATTTTTGTTTTTTTAGTTCTTCAATATATTCTCTACTAATAACAGTCCCAGCTTGGTTTAAACTTTCCATCCCCTCTGTTAATGTATTTGCCTTTTTCCTTTTTGTGAGCACAATTGCATTACATATTTAACACAATTGCATTACACATCCTGCTTTTTACAAAAACAAAGAATTATGGTCTCCTCCTCTAAGTCTGTTTTCTGTTTCACATGGGGCACTCTTTTTCTGGTTCTGTCTCTTGCATATTAGCATTGCTGCTAAACAAATGTCTCTTACAGGAGCACCTAAGTTATTTGCCTTGCAGGAAATACCTGGTGTGGGTTTGCTGTGCACATTTAATGGCTGTTCCTTGTTTACCTCTCATCTGCAGTTTTGCCATCGAAACTGCCAATGTGTTCAAGACTCTCTGTAATTTTATCCATCTTGAATGGCATCTATTATTAAACTCAGTTTTGCAAACATTTTCAGGGTATTCTTCATCTATAAATGACATAAATAACCATAGGCTCTCAATGCATTATTCTTTATCGAGTTCTCAGTTCATTAAAATAAATTTTAGGGTTTTCATAGTTTCAACATAGTCCAAGTGAAGTCTTGTCATCTCATCTGTATACAAGTACCTATCATATGTAGCACTGTCCAAATCCCTGTGCATTTCTGTATAAAAGGCAAATGCGTATATTTTAGACCATTTATCCCAAGTTATGATATTGTTCTCCAAAAAAACAGCAAGCCCACATTTACCACAGTGCACATTTCACAGTATAGCTGTTAGATTGAGACTGTGTTCCCTTTTTATCACTGAAATCTGTCTTCCTGCAAGAGATAGTGAGAAACAAAAATTCTTGCAGAATTTACAATTAAGCAGCCAGTATATATGATTAAACTATACAGAAGTTTTGCCACAAACACAATAGATTTCTCTGCTTACAAGTGACATGAACATTTTGAGAAAAGCTATAGGAGTATAGGTCCTGGATCAGATACAAGGCAGGGGGTTGGCCTGGTCTACTGAAACAGCAGAGTATCTATTGGTGGGCCCAGGTCTTAGCAGGCCCCAGTTTGCATAACATCCTCAACATTAACTTATTATTTTCTTGCTAGTCTTTTTCAGTCCTTAGTGAAACAAAAACCAATTAGTCACATCCACAGGGAAATTAAAGATGAGCCTTTGTAGTAACTCAGTGGGGACCCTCTGTCAATGTCCCTAAGAGAATAGTCAAATGCATCATATAAGTGGAATAGGCAATAGAATTGATGTCTTCTACGGCCAGCTCGCCTTTATTGTAACTATTACAGTTTTTATTTTCATTTTAAAACCTTAATCATTATTCTTCAATTCAGGCAACAACTAAATGCAGTATTTGCATTACTCTGCAGAATCTGCTCCAGCAAGAAAGCAACCCATAACGCAAATGTTAAAATGATATTAAAAAAAACCTGCCAGCTTGTTGAATCATTCATAGAGTTAGCAGCAGGGTAGGAGAGTCACTCACAGCATTTGCAGTTGGTCAAAAAAATCACTCACCAAGCTAGCCAAGGACTTGTAAATGATAGGAAAACAGAGCTTTTAGTTTGTGAACAAACCCACTGAACATTCAGACTGACATCACCTATATGTTTATTAATATGCTGGCAGCATCTGACCATGAAACCCCCTGGGGGTTCATAGTGAGGCATCTATACAAAAAAATCACAAATATAAAAGCCACATATTTAAATAACAATGGTGCAGATCATAAGCATATTAACTCTATAAGCATATTTAGTAGTAGAACACCAAGGGGCATATTTATCAAGTGTTAAATTTAGAGTTTATGCAAGTTTATAAAAACTCCCATTAACTTGAAAACCGGTCACCAAATCATTATAACTGTATAGCTTGTATTTAATTAATAAATGTACAGTGCTGTGTACATCAGAAGAGTTATATAGATATACAAACAGTACATACATATGCAATGAACTAGGATTAACCCTTTCCATGGCCTTGGGCAGCTGTTTGATCAATGAATCATGTTGCCATGTAAACAAATGTGCACCACAGATCAAAGAGCCAAGTGTTTTGTATGTTCTATGGCAGCAAAAGTGTTAAATTGCTGACAAAATGTTATCTTGTGTATTAGAAAATCTAAATTTAAGTTTTCCTGTTTTAATTGAATATGGCCAAATAGTATGCCCTCTGGAGAATACATATTCAAACAAGTATAAAGTATATAATATAAAGGACGTGGAGGGGTTCTAGTGTAGTAACATTACTAAATCACATATTATATGTTGCTGTTTGCTAACATTTACAGTGAAATCAGCTTGGTGCCTGCTCTCTCCTTGGCACTCAGACAATAGTAACAAGTCTCCTGGTTGGTATTTAAAAATGAAACAAAACTAGAGGAAATCAATAATAAAATAAAAATTGGCTTAATGTGTTTCAGACTCTCTTATTATGTACAATTTCATAGTCAAGCTGAAATTCTGCAGAAGCATGGACCACAGAGCTTTATTTTGTTACATAGTTAATCTGGGTCAAATAAATAAATACGAGTATCCAAAGACAGACCTATTATTTGAGTAGTTTGCGGGTAGAATTGTATGTAAAAAACAGGTCTGTTGGTGACAAGCATTCTTGTATTTAGACTTATTAATACAGCAGTATGAAGTATTGTAATTGCCACTCATTAATACTGGCACTTGTGTTTGTTTCATTGGATCATTTCTTATGTTTCTTGCTTTATGTAATTTTAATGGCATGTGGATGCTGCACTATGATAGCATCCCATTGAACTTTAACAGATGAGATGTCAGTGAGCCCATTTCATTAGGGTGATAATGATCCATTTCACCAGTTTTTAAGACCTTTAGAATTTAAGTTGAAAAGTTATCCAGGACTGGATCATTATCACCATTAAGATCTAGTTAACACCTCTGCAAGATGCTCTTGAAGCACCAAATAAGCACAAACTCTTCGTAATCCCATTGTCTGCTGCTCTTGGTGTGTGTTTTGTGTGTCTTCAGGACCACATTCACATTAGTACTGTCAAATGTTAGAGGTGTTTTTTTTGTACATTATTCTACAACACAGAATGTCCCCTGGGTCAATCACTTTCCAGCAAGCATAGAAAGTTGGACAAGCCCAGGTTTTGTTTGGTTCATTGGATCTTCCCTATCATTTTACAGAAAATCACTGCTGAGAACATTCTAACTAGACCTTGTCCCTCAAATTTTGAAATAAACTACTTCTTAAATATATTATCTCAGCTACATAGAGAAATAACTCTGATTTGATGAGTATGCGCAGAGACATAAGGGACAGATAGGGGCAGATTTATCCAAAATAAAACTACAGGATCATAAAGGATTCCCATCATTCTTCCAACATTCCCCATATTTCAAAATTTTCCTGACTGTCAGGGACATTATCTGCCCACTTAACAATTCTTTGTTACATGAGAAATGCTCAATATTTTTTAGAAAGCTAATAATTTTAGTGAGCAGTGGACATCATGGGCATGATAAATTATCCCCATAATGTCAAGAAAAAATTTATGCCATTGTTTTATAATCCAGCATACTCCAACACTGCTTTACAAGTAATAACAAGCACACAACTGAATGCACATGGAGCTGTGACACATTATGTGCACATTCAGGCGTGCACTTGTCATTTATTATAAGTGATAAGTGAGCAGAAACAGTGTAGAGGCAGACAAAACACCAATGGGGTAATTTACAACAATCCACCATGTTTTCTGTAGGGATGCACCGTACCGACTATTTTGGGAATTGGCCGAATCCAAAGTGTTTCGTAATTGATTCAGGCAAATCCCTAAATTAATCTGAACCCTAATTTATATATATGCAAAGTAGGCATGCAGGATTCAGGAAATAAAAATCACATGTTTAAGGATTCAGATATGGTTTAGCAGGGCACTTGAATTGGGACGAATCTTGATAAAAAAAGGTAGAATCCTGCCCAAATCCCAAACTCAATCGTGGATTTGGTGCATCCCTAGTTTCTTTCACATTGCATCCTGTCATGTATGCTACCTAAATTGTTGCAGTTCACTGCAGTTTAAACATGTGTTAGGCAAAGCTGTATTAATGAGGGGTGGTGAGGCACATAGGGCTTTATATAATATAAGGAGCAAATTATGCTACTGTTATATTATAACCTATAGCAACCTTTTTCTTTTCAAATTCTTTTTATTGATTTTGCAATAAAATAAATAAATAAAACTGACATGTCTATTTGGCAATAACAAACAGATGTCAATGCAGATTCATACATATGAAGTTCAAAAAGAATCCATAACAAGAACAATAATCAATAGAACAAGAAAATACTAAAACAAATACAAATAGACCTGTTCTTTTCCCTTAGTTGAAGCTTGACTATATTAATTCCAAGACTCAATTAAAGAATTAATCGACAAGTTATGTGAATGGTTTTAGCCTTTATATATTATAACTAAATTTTCAGTTACCTTTACCTATAGCAACCAATCAGCATTTACTGGTCATCTATTTAAAAGCAAACCTTGTATTGGTGCTTTGGGTTACTGCATCGAGGCAGTGGCAGGTGGCTGCCCTAAGACCTTATCCTGAATGTGAATGAACACTGGACTTGCAGCAGGGGCAGTTGTCAAATATTCCTCCAGTATGCCAGGGGCCTATGGGCCACTAATGGTCTCATTATACCAACTGCAAATTTGTCCCAGCTCAATAACCCACAACCAATGAAACCTTTACTTGTATTATTAAAACTGCTTGACACTATTGAAAGCTACTTTCTGATTGGTCAGTATGGATTTCGTTATTGTAAATATTGTTAGTTTGTTGCAGTGTGTTTCATGAAAACATGGAAACCTTAGGCATTAGCCCATAGCAGCATTCTGTCATTTTCTGTACAAAAAAATAATTAGTTGCCAAGAGTAATTGCGCTAATACTTATTTGGCCCTTGTTAGTAAATGAGTCCCACTGTAGCTATATCATAAATGTATTTACAGTGTATAACCACAAGTATAAATAATTATTTAATAATAATAATTTAATTACTGAGTTGGAACCTTCCAAACATACATTTGAGTTAAAACCTTGGCATTTAGCATATAGAAGTAGCTGTAGTTCTACTCCCATCCTCACTGACAGCCCCTTCCAGTTTGAACATAAAATGTGTTAGACGTTTCTGTAGCTAGGCACATTTAAGCACTGGAACACCCAGCTCTTGCCAGAAGTGCTTGCCGCAGACATAATGTTGTCCTTTGAAATAAATGCAAAGTGGCTGTGAGTGAGGATGGGCATTTTAATCACTGTGCTTTTCCCCAAGAGGTCCATTGTGATTAAAAATAAAAATATGTGTGCCATTAGCCTAAGCAGTTGCCATTGTTATGAGCAAGTATCAGTAAATATACTCTCTTAATACAGTTGCACCTGAAAACCACACCCATTCATCCCTTATAGAGAGGTCAGCCAACCAAGGGTAACAGCACAGGGATTACAGTCACCATGGGGTGCTTTATTGGCATCTCACAATCTTTGTAGCTTCTGTTTTCATTTAAGCTGTAAAAGTGGTCTAGAAACATTGAGAAGCCTGCTATGGGCTGAATCTAAAGCCTTTCTGGACATTACCGTTATATAGTTTGATTTGTTTTGTGCTGTATACAATAAATATAAGCATTTGGATTGTGCAGTTGCCGTTGAACTTTGTTGGCATATATGTGTGTATCTATATATGTATTCAGTACATACACATGTATTAAAAGCGACATTCACGCTTTATATGATAGCAAGGTATGAACGAGTTAATCAAACTGGCCTTACTTTTTGGCTTGCACAGGGATCACTTTGAGTGATGGTGTAGTTACACAGAGGTATCTGTCCTCAGGTGTCATGAACATTAATAGAACTCATTCATATCACTTCTCAATTACCCGTCAAGCTTTCTTTGCAGATTTTGGAAAGTTCTCAGCGCTAGAAAAACAAACAGCATGGAATCCATTCTTAGGAAGCGGTGAGGGATTATTTACACAGAGCTGAATGCCTGTTGTTTCCATACTGTGAAAGGTGCTTCTAAGAGAACTTGGGCTTCCCTCTTGCTTCCAGCCCTCATCTTTCACCAGCAAACAATTGAACATGAAAGAAATAGAAGGAAAAAAATGGTAGGGGGCGGAGGGGCAGGTGCAGTAACAGAGACCTTGCAGTAGAGGCTTGTGTTGCTATGGAAACCTGCCGATAACTCCATTGAGAGAGCTAGGGGGTAAAACACCTCTTAGGAGAGGAAACAGATAAATGTAAGCACCTAATTATGAAACCTGTAGCTAGTAATATGTTTCAGAACCAGGGCACAACTGTGCAGCAACACAGAACCAACACAAAGCCTGTTAAATCTCTAGGCAGTAAGTGTTGTAAAGTAACTTGCAGTGTCCAAGTCTCCTACTTTATATTAAATATATAATATCTGTAGATCCTGTGTTTTGCTACAAAGAGTTGTTGTAACTCAATATTCTAGCTTTGATTTGCTTTGTTCTTCAACTCCAATTCCCTATTCTTTCAGTCTTTTTTTCAGCAGCAGTTCACATTTACACGGTGCATGAGTTTTCTTTTATTAATCTTCATCCAGGTTTAAAGCTTTGATCTCTCACATATCTTCCTTCCCATTTCCTCCCTATACATTTAGTGAGACTGAGAGGGATGACAAATACATCCCATGGCCTGTTTCCCTTTGGCTACTGTAGAACCCATGGGGGATGTCAAAACAAGAAAACTGGGCTAAGATGTAAGATTGACTGGGACTTGCTTTAAGCCTTTTTAGGTTTACAGTGGCTCAGAGTGTTATAATTAAATGTGACAATTCCTGAAAATGAAATAACATAAATATAGTGTTAAAGAAAGCAAATCCTGTCTGCTCAGAGATGGCTTGTGTACACATTTTAGAGAAAGCTACAAAATTCCCTTTCTTACTTGCCTGATTTCAGAGTTGGTAATAAATACATATATGATCTGTTGATAATATAAAAATGTATGAACCTAATACACTGTTTTGTGTTTACAGCTATTACACTATTATATTGCATCTGGGATCAGTTGGCAGTAAGAGAAACAGGATTAGTAAATATTCATGTTTTATTTGGCACAAGACCATAGCAAAATGCTATATTATGTAATTATATGGTGAATGTGAATGATAAATACGGACTAGGCTAAAAAGTGGCAACCCTAGTACGGACTGATGTGAATGATGTGTTATCTCTGTAAAGCAACACAAAAGGTGTCTGTGTTATATAATAAAAATACTTACCAGTTATAGTTACAGTTTACTTTATGAACCTGGCATATTGTTTTGCCTTTACAGTTATTTCGATATTTTTGTTATGTATCTATTCTTCGTTGTCTTTAGTCAAATATTATTTATAAGATAACAGGCTTGCACCATTCACACCATGTTGCATATTTACTGAGGTATGTGTTTTCACTTTCTCTAACTCCAACAAAGATGGCAGTATTTCAGGTTTAATTTCACAGGAATATTTGCTAAATGTCGTAATTTCGCCATTGTAAATGTGATATACCAAACTGGCGAAAACCTGCCTCGTAATTTTGGCAGCGTATTACTTAAATAGTTATACTGCTCCCAGCAATAGAAAAACACTGCTGTAACAGCTACCGAGTTATACATTTAAATATCACTAAGGATGTGTGTAAATACCCACCAAAGATTTACACATACATTGGTAATGGAAAATCACACTTGGATTATCAGTTTAGAGGAAATTAAATATATAATGAGGTGCAAATGTGACTATATCTTTATAATGGTATGTTGCCTGCCTGGACCTGATGAAATGACCTGGGTTAAAGAATCATGGTGGCACTCCTGATAAAATGGGATATTATCAAAGTTTTTCAGTAGCTCAGTTATAGTTGGTGAAAAGGCATGTAAGATCAACATTGCAAAGTTAATTTAAGGGCATGAATGCTTTTGGTAAATAGGGCTCATTTTTAAACAAAGTATAACATTCTGAAAACAGCAGGTTTACCCATAATGCATCACTTTAAGAGGCATATTTATCAAAGGTCGAAGGTCAAAGTTAAAAAAACTTCAAACTTCGAATTCAAAAAGACCAATCGAATGGTGGTCGAAGTTTTTTGCGGTCGAAGTGGGTCAAATTCGCCTACTTCGAATAGTACGATCATACTTCGAAGTTTTTTTAGTCAATAGGAGGTCCCCCATAGGATAAAACAGCACTTCGGCAGCTTTTAGGTGGTGCATGGTCAAAGTTTTAAAGAGACAGTACTTCAAAAAAAATTTGAATATCGAAGTTTTTTTCAACTTCGAATTGAAGTATGACTATTACCTAGTCGAAGTACACAAAAAATAGCTCGAAATTCAAAGTTTCCACTTTGAAACTTCACCTTGACCTTTGATAAATCTGCCCTTAAATGTTTGATTCACTTGGCATACTTGGCTTCAGTGGACACAAGCCACTAAGGGACCACTGGATTATTTATTGGCAAGTCTAGGGTACTGGTAATTAAATGGTTCCCTTGCATACATGCAAGCTATTGTATGCAATTAATCAGAGCAGGCTAAGGGGCTCCTTTATTAAACCTCAAATTTATCCGGTCCAGTTTTTAGAGATTTATTATACCCCAAAGCTGCTAAAAATCTGAATCCAAAAATACTCCATCTCAAACCTGTCGAGGTCATATAGAAGTCAATAGCAGATGTTCCTGAAGTTGTTTCATGGTGATCTGCGCTGGATAATCTGATCAGTCGCACAATTGTAATTGACACTTTTTTTGTTGCAACATTTTTTTGCTCCGACTTTTTCAATTGATAAATGAGTTGGAAGATAGCTAGGTTGACTTTGTTTTAATAAAAAAAATTAGATTAGTCTAAGTTTTAGTAAATAAACCCCTAAGTGTTGAATTTTGCGTCCATTTGAATGTTTAGCAAATAGTGATTGTGCGAATGTAAATTTAACTTATGTTAAGTGCTATACCATATATTTGTTTACTACAGGTACTAATGTCTGCAGCTACCACTATCAGCAGTACTTCCATGCTTTTTTATGTGCTACATTTCTTGCCACCAGTAGAGGCACCAATACATTTCTATTGCTTTAAATGCTATTGGTGGAAGTCCTTTGGCATGGACATCAGAGCTGTCCTGTACATCAGGGGTGCCCAAACTTTTTGCAACGAGGGCCAGATTTGGTGAGGTGAAAATGTGTGGGGGCCGACCATTCAGCCTGACATTCTTTGAACCATTAACATTAAATTACAGGAATCGAGTAATCGTAGCAGTAATATTTGGGCACATTAGTGAAATGATCTGCCACTTGGTCTATACTGCTGCCTGTGTGCTGAAGGTGTTCGCAATAGACACGTACTGGACGCCATACTTCTTTAGTTTACTGTACTGACACGTCAGTACGTCTATTGACACCTTCAGCCCTAAAGAAGTATGCAAAAAACAGCGCGTCTCTACGTGCCAGTACGTGTCTATAGCTAACACCTTCAGCACACAGGCAGCAGTATAGACCAAGTGGCAGATCATTTCACTAATGTGCCCAAATATTACTGCTATCGAATTCCTGATCGCACTGTGCTGGGGGTCTTATTATTATTAATTTCATGATGGAAGCTGAGGGCCAGTGTAAATTAGAAAAAGGGCCGCATTTGGCCCCCAGGACGCACTTTGGACATGCCTGCTATACATGATGGATGGTTTCATATGATCTATTTTACACACACATCACTCTTTTGGAGCCTGTGCTCCTTATTAGATTATACTGAAGGCTTGTTGCTATATTATAAAGTGGTTGCTTCCCCTGCCCCCCCCAGTGCCAAAAAGGGCAGTGCCTTTGTTTCCAAAACTCCTCTTGTGGTGAGAGTTTTAGAGACTTTTATTCTTTAATAATTGAAAAATATAATAAAAGCACAGTTGTGGGATAGTGGGCTTTGATGGCATGCCATATGTCTGTCAGCAAGATATGTGCAATAAAGCCTGTGAATACAGCAGAATCTGTTGGGAAGAGCTGACATCAGACATACGCACCTACATCCAAACATAATAAAAATGACTTCAGGAATATGATGGATTTGATAGTAATGCAACTGTCAAAGAAAGACCTAGAAATTGATTCTAGTATACAGAATCCACAACAGCTAATCATTTATAACCCATTTAATGGAAATATATATGGGGGCAGGGAGTGATGTATAATGTCTGTAAACTGCTGTTAAATGTGTGGCCTCTATATATAAAAGATAATATTAATAGTCAGGTTAATTAATTAGCGCTTTGCTTATCTTTTGGGAATTTCCTAGAAACCTATTCTCTATTGCCAATAGAAGAGCTTGGAACTGCAAAAGCCTCATTATATTCTGCTATTAACTCATTAGTACTCTAAGAACAAATGCATGGAAACAGAATAGCATTACAACGATGAGTGCGTCACACAATTATGCACACAGCTGTGTAATGTGTGTACATAAATATACAATAAGATGTGTGCATTTGTGTATGTGAATTCTGTTACAATACAATAGAGAGAGCTTACTTAGGATTTGCCCCAGATCAGTAACCCATAGCAACCCATCATCAGATATTGGCTCTCTTTATTCTTCCTACAGTAGACTGTTCGGTGTTAAATGATCAAACTAAATGCTTGGTTGCTAAGGGCTACTGCACTTGGGCAAAGTTGCCCAGGTCAACAAGCTCCAGAGAGTATTTAAGAGCCACAATAGCAATTCACTGAGTTCGCAAAGCTTCCACTGTAGCTATGACTATGCCTGTGGGTTCACAGCACAACACGCAGGCCTTAGGCCGGGAATTGAAGTATGACAACAGCAGGTTGCCATTGGGTTATACTGTATAAACTAAGCATGCCCATAAAAGGAGTACATTTTGTTTTAAAAAGAACAAGTGGCTTGGAATTAAGGATGCATGTTAAGTATCTGGCAAATGTCATCTTGCTGCATTTCACTGTGCCTGTGCTACTTGCTTCTGTTTTATGTTTATCAAGCCCTATCATTTGTTACCACTGTACGTGTGTGTGTCGGCCTCCATTTTTGCATCTGTCAAGGAATATTGTCCTTGTCCTTGAAGTAATGAAGTTAAGCCTTAGAACACTGCTAAACTTAATGTTCGGAAGCAACCTTTGCTCTATATCCTGCCTTTTATTAAACAGCCTTATACTGAACCAGTCCTGTTACAACTCATATGATGGCTTTGTACAACACGGATGCTAAGAGATGCAATTTGAATTGCCTGTAGTGTATGTAAGGGCTCATATGTATGGGCATTATTACCCTGCGGACAGTTTTCATAGGTTCAACTGCATCATGTTGTATTCCATCTGAGTGTGTGTACAGAGCCATAGGGAAATACAGGCTGTGTTTCATCCTGCATTCCTGAATAAAGGAAAACTGACCGCAGGAGGTTGAGACATCCCAAAAGATTGTAGATTTTTGTTTTAACTATCTAGTGGGAGAACGGCAGGACACCAAGGGCTGTGGTCTCATTAGTTACCTTCCATAGTACTCAGGAGACAGCTTCACCTTCTCTATTTTAATTTTCCATCTTTACCTTTAAGGGTTGGTCTGGCTAGGTATTGTTTAATTTAAATACTGAGATATACCTGAAATCTCACAAGGCATTAGTGTGATGATATTTTAAACTTTAAGTTATTGCACAAATCACTTTAGTTAAGTTGGTGTTTGCATACTGTATATATTGGGCCAGATTCAATTCAATGAAAAAATGGTTTATCACGTGAAAAGTCATGGACGAGATTCAATTTGAGACTGGAACTGAATTAGGTGAAAAGGTATTTTTCAAATTAAATCTCGTCCATGACTTTTCACGTGATAAATCATATGAATCACTATTAAACAAGCAATGTCATTTGAATAATTTGTAATTTAACAGTATTGAGGATAAATCAGTAAGATGTAATGTTTGGTTGTTTTAAACTTCAATTTATTACCCGAGTTACTTTCGTGGAGGTTTTTGTCACCCACATTGTAATAATAATCTTTTGTGAGAATCACTATTGCAAAAGCCACTATTCACCTGGCTTAAATTTTAATTGAAATAAATTATAGAAAAGGTGGATAATCGCAGATAGTTGGCACTAGTCACTTTAACAACCACAGGGTTAAAGATGAATTATCTTTACAGGTATTGTGAGATTTTACAAGTAATTTGAATATTGGTACAAACCTATATTTAAGTATAAATATATTAAATATATCTTGTACACAAATAATTCTATCCCCCACTAATCTATTAAGTTTGGTTAGAGCAAACATGGTCACTAGTAATCATCTAATTGGTTTTGTCATAGAGGGTTACCATTCACTACAAAGGAATGTATGGGTTGTGTCATATTGTAGCATGTCGTTGTACCTTTAATAAAGTTCCATTGTTCCACATGTCATTCCCCTGAATTAAGCACACCTACCCAGTGTGATTCTGTACTCCCAAACCATGGGCCTAAACTATTTACACCTATAACTTCCTACAATATAGGTGTATGAAGTCCCCACACCTACATGACGGGTTAATAAATTACTCCATTTTCCACTTCTTGTTGTTCAGTAAACCATGTGACCAACATTGACAGACTGTTCCTGAGAAGGCCCTAAGGGCCGTTTAGCTTCTCTCTTACATGTACCTGCTGTTTAGCAGAATAATGAAGGCTCCCAGATGGGCAACATAATGCATGCATTTTACATCATGCATTGTTAAAAGTGTCAGCTTGTTGGGAGAGTGTAAATAAATGGCATTTAGGCATGCACAGTGTGCTATGCAATGTACATTTCTAATTGTGTAATGCAGACTATAATATAAGACTATAAGATGGTTCTGGACTATTTTCTTTTTCCAAGGTTTTGGGCTTCGGCCTCTGGTTCCAGTGAAAGCAAAAATGCTCCACTGCACAGTAACATTCTTGACAATCTTAAAAAGGGTTGTTTGCCTTCCAACACTTTTTTTCAGTTCAGTTGTTTTCATATAGTTCACCAGAAAAAAATACTTTTTTTCAATTGCATTATATTTTCTATTTGTACCCAATTTGGTCATTTTCACGTTTAAAGATACATTTTCACCTTCTTGGGAGGGAGGTCATTGATTGCAAACTGTACTAACTTGATACATTAGCTGATACACTCCTTATCTTTGGCCCTGCTGAGCAGAATCCCTGAGTTTCATTAAAGGCAGCTGTTCAAATTGATACAATAGTTGCTGATATTCCACAGATACTGCTGAGAAATGTTTCAACTAATGTGGCACCTGGATCACTGAGCTGCCAGACCGAAACACCAGAGACAGGAACATTAAACTAAAATAAATATTCAAATAAAAATTATAAAGCAATTGAAAAAAGGCTTTATTTCTGGTGAACAATTTGATTCTAAATAAACTGAAAAAGGTGTTTGGAAGGTTATCAACCACTTAAATAAATGCCATTTTAGGCAATGGTTACATAGCAGGTCATATAAATACTAGATCGACAATAGTAAACATCCTTGAATAGCATCAATATGAGTACTATGCCTATACATGCATTAAACAAGTCCGACAGAAATAGAGTCGCTATGGATTATGGTCCATGGGCAAATATGTTCCTGGAGTTTTTGAGAACCCCAAACAGATTCTTTTCTTTAGAGCCCCTACTGACTGCCGTACTTTATATTTTCCAGGCCAGTCTGTTTAATGATATTCCCGTTATTTATTTTTTGCTCTGGCCAAATAAATTGCTTTACAGCTTCTAGCCATGTCACATTGCTAGCTGAATGCAGAGAATCAATTTATATGGGTAGAAACATCTCTCTTCCCCAAGGGAATATTCTTTCACAGACTTCTGTGAGGGGAAATAATTCATCCAGCACTGAGTATAAGCAAACATTCCGTATGAGGTCCAATAACCATCTTTAAGTGCATTCTGCTTGCTGGGGCCTGTTGATTGACCTGGCTTCTTTCTATTTTCAGTACTTATTGTAATGAGGTGAACTGTGAACAGGAAGTCTAATTAGCAGGGAGGAAGAGGCGGTGCTTTGGTCATTTTGGCAATATTGTGTTGTTCTTCTATTCACCTTGCTATAGACTTCCTTCTACTTCCTTCCTTCACCCCTCTGCTTATTTGTGTATATTCCAGTAACCATAGAGTTCTCACTGGTTGCCACAGCTCTGGAGCTCTGTTATCAGAAGATGTGAGAGGAGGAGTGTATCAATAAACATTGGGAGGCCTGAATTATATCTCTGTTTTAATTCCTGCAGCCTTGGAACCTTAGGCAAGTCACTTTGCTACAGGTGTCATTTATGCTGGAATAAAAGGAATAGTGCTAGCAAATATGCTTAGCAATGTTTAATGTTGTACAAGTGCAGGCACAGTATGGTTATGACTGTTGGCGCAGTGGATAATTAATATTCTGGTTGTTCAGGAAGGCTGGGCTTTAGCTTCACTTCAGTGTTGTTAACTCCAGCAATAGGCAGTTTGGTGGTGAAGTAGGTAGAATTTTTGTCTTGCCTTGCTGGGTTCTCAGTCTGATTACTCAATCAAACCAAAAGGACAGCTCTAAGCTCGCTTTCCCATAAGCTGTTCCTTTTACTCCTTGTTGGATGCTCAGTCCGCAGCGTCCCCACTGCTCAAATCCATATCAAAAGCCAAAAAGAAGGACGGCACTCCGGTCAAACAAAGAGCAGGTTTATTGCAAACTCCTGCAAGGATCTCGCACCTTACACGTTTCGGGATTCAATCCCTTAGTCATAGTCATAAGGCGTAAGAACCTTGCAGGAGTATGCAATAAACCTGCTCTTTGTTCGACTGGAGTGCTATCCTTCTTTTTGGCTTCTCAGTTTGATTACCCCGGGAAATCTCTGTGTTTTTGAGTTGATTTTATTGCATATTTGGAGTAGTGGTCGGCAAACTTAACTTGCAGGTGTAACCTTTGTTTAGGGCACCCCTTAATGCATAACAAGGTTACATACAAATAAACCATTTCAAGTCATTCAGCCATAGTCCCTAATAAGTTTTAACCTAAAATTTCATGCTAATTGAGTGCTAGCGGTACTGTCAGTTTTGATGTATCAGCTGCAGCTATGTCAGACACAACTCCACCTGGTGGCTGCAATAATGCTGGAAATTAGGGAAAACTCTGCACTGTGTGTAAAAAAATATGGTGATTGCATCCAAAATTGTATTTTGCATTGGTGCATAACACATCAACTGTGCATAGTTTCTAAGTGGGAATGTTGTTACCAGTAACTGTACAGCTACAGCGAACATTCGCTCACAAGGGCAAGTGCAAATATAGATGCAAATTGCAACAATTCTTACCCACAATGCATCTTTACTTTATAATTAAAATACACATTGGTATGCAAGGTTTGCAGTTAGTGTAGATTGCATAAATTCCAGAGTGGCAAAACTCAAGGCACCAGAAATCGAGTTAGTGTGTGTTGCATGTGTAAGTGCAAAGGAAAGACTGTCACAGAAAGTGACAGCTTTAAACCTGCATCTGAAACATTTTTTAACACGCACAAACCCATGGGCAAAATATAATACACAGCTTCAGCTTAAACACCATGTATTGCATTCCCAGTTTGATGCACTTGCATCCACTGCTTTATATGTTATATTCTAACTGCATTTGTATCCGCTAATCTCCTTCTAACCAGTTATATAGAATCATGCTGATGAACTACTGCAAGTTTTCCCCTCAGAATCAGGTCATAACCTCATGTTTCTCTATGTGGTACATATTTCAGTGCTACAGCATATCACATCTCGCTCCTTAATTATAAAGTGCATCTGCGCAGATACTAATTAGAAATGGAAATGTCAGAGCCTGACACCACCTGGTGAGTCAGTATTTCCAGCAAAGACAAAATGCTTTTCTACTTGCTGTACCAAGAGAAGCCTAGATTAGCATATGGATGCTGAAGCCTTTCAATATTATATCTATTCAATTTATCAATTAGGTTTTCCGCATCCAAGGTTTACTTCAAACAGTCCATTATTAGCTTTATAAGTACTTAAACCTGTTCAGTATTTATTTATGATCAAATTACTGTGGTCTTGGTAAGGTACTAGGTTACATACCCAATGCTCACCACAGTGTCTTGTAGGGTCAGAATCTATAACATTTTATTTTCCTCCTCTGGTTTGAATACTTACCCAATTAAAAGACAAATAACAACTAAAAAAAAGAGGATAGGGTATTTTTTCATTCAAATATCATCTACAATTTCTAAAGATTGTGCCAGATTTTCAAGCGTTTACTAAATGTACATTACGGGGCCTATTTATAAGCATGTGATGCTGATTTAGCACCTAAAAAGGTGCCAGAAAAGTCATTTCTCAAGTGCAAAATAATGCAGAGCTTCCTTTGCACATATTTAAAACCTCCCATTCTCCTATTTATAAAGGTGCAATATTTCTCACTTAACAAATACAAATTTTTGGACTGAGGTAAGGGTCACACAGATCAAACTCGTATTATGATATGGTGTCTCTATGACAAGCTAGCTACGCTTCCATTGCTGTCTTACTTTTTAATCCATCCGATGGGACATAATTTTTCAGTGAGTTTGCAGTTGATCCTTAGCATTCAGCTCAGATTCAAAAGCAACAGTTAGGGCTCTTACTGACGAGCGATTGAAGCTGCGCTCCCCTGTGTTCCGTTTTTCTGCGTTCAGCTGCAGGGGAGTGCAGGAATAGACGCATTTAGTTTTTTCAATTGGGCTGTACTCACACAGGGGCATGTAGGCGACGAACGCAGGAAAAATGCAGCATGTTGCATCTCAACCTGCGTTGGCGCCTACACGTGCCTGTGTGAGTACAGCCCCATTGAAAAAAGCTACATATGTCTATTCCTGCACTCCCCTGCAGCTGAACACAGAAAAACAGAACGCAGGGGAGCGCAGCTTCAACCGCTCGTCAGTAAGAGCCCTTATGGCCCATGTGCCCCCCCCCAAGTCACTGATTGGTTACTGTTTGGTCACTAGGGTAACCAATCAGTGGAAACCAAGGGAGCTGAAAAGCAGGAAGTTGTGTTCTGTTCTGATAGACATCCAGTCACTTTATACATTACATTTTTGCCTAACTAACTATATTAGAAACATTTCTTTATTTTACACAGCCTATCCATTTTACCCAGTTTTTATTTTTATACTGAACAATTCCTTTAAGCCACTTGCCCTCTGCTCCTAGCAAATGGTGAATGGTGCCCATAGTGGAAACAATGAAAACAGGAACCTGGAGTAAGAGAAATTCCAGGCATGCATATATATTATATCCTATGTTTAGCTTACCCTAGGAGAGAGAAATGACTTGGCCTATCTTGTAGAGCAGTCAGATGCTATATTGAGGACAGAAGAAGCTTTTGTATCTCAGGATTGATTAACCAGTGTTGTATGTCAAGTGGTAAGTCTAAGGTAGAGAAGAATCACTGCAAGCACACTTGGAGGTACTGTATATTGCACCTGGGGTTCCAGAGTGAGTAACCTGTCATTAATACCCTGTATGGCATTTGTCATCATGAAGAAAATAAATGTGTACCATGTGTGAGGACAAGTCCTAACCAATAAAAGAACTGCCATGTCAAGAAACACTCCCCAGGGTGTTGGGTGTGGCAGTGTGTATTAGATGGTGTTCCCTCCATAATTAAGTTAAAGGAATAGTTCAGTGTGAAAATAAAAATTGTGTAAATAAATAGGCTGTGCAAAATAAAAAATGTTTCTAATATAGTTAGTTAGCCAAAAATGTGATATATAAAGGCTGGAGTGAACAGCCAGAATCCAACTTCCTGCTTTTCAGCTCTATAACTCTGAGTTAGTCAGCGACTTGAAGGGGGGCCACATGGTACATTTCTGTTCAGGGAATTTGTAATTGATCCTCAGCATTCAACTGAGATTCAAAAACAACAGATATGACCCATGTAGCCCCCCCTCAAGTCTCTGATTGGTTACTGCCTGGTAACCAGGGTAACCAGTCAGTGTAAACCAAGAGAGCTGAAAAGCAGGAAGTAGTGTTGTGACTGACATGTTATACATCAAATCACTAATTTTTTATTTTGCACAGCCTATCTATTTACCCAGTTTTTATTTTTACACTGAACAATTCCTTTAAGTGAAACCCATTGGAAAGAGCTTTGTGTAATGTATGATCTTGGGGTAATCAGGGGCAATTACATGTACAAAGTCATAAGCCAGCCTCTTGGCAACCTCTGTCTGCTGCTTAGAGGATACTGTGGTGGATTATATTGGTGCAGTTTGAGGGGTGAGCATATTAGGTATAATTGCTCCACATTTCTTGTGGTACACAGTAGTTTATTTTGTCAATAAAGCTGAACTGAGAGCATTTTATTGTTTAAAAATTTGAAGTTTAAATTTGAGCAAATGTGTTGGCATGCAAGAACAGGGAAACTATGGCAAGATCTGTTGGCAGATGTGGGCATTCCTGTTAGTAGAAGAAACAAATGCAGGGGTAAAGTGGGAGTTTATTGTACCCCGAAATACATTTTACCATACACAAACATGCAGCTTTCCCAAAATGCAGAGGAGAATGTACTGGTAGCGTTCCCATCTGTAACAAAATAATTTTGAAAAAACATACATACAAAACAAAATAATTACTTGACTCCATTTTAACCAAATAAAAAAAATGTAAAAAATGATTTCCTTTTACTCTGTAATAATAAAACAGTACCTTGTACTTGATCCAAACTAAGATATAATTAATACCTATTGGAGGCAAAACCAGCATATTGATCTTTTAGTAGACTTAAGGTATGAAGATCCAAATTACAGAAAAAATCTATTATCCAGAAAACCCCTGGATAACAGATCCCATACCTGTACTGTACTGTATTCTACTCCTAACAGTCATCAGTGATCACCATCTGGACAGTGTTGAGAATACTGGAGTGGATATCTGCTTCCCACAACTTGATACTTTAATATGTTTTTCTTATAATTTCAGTTATCTGGACTGGAGTCAAAAACAAATCTGGTGCCTTTTCTTTTCCCTGGCATTATTAATGTATGCAGAAGGCTGTTTCTGTTCTGCTCCAATCTCTGAATGGTGTTTTCCTTTATTGACATACAACTGCCCGATTTATGTTAACTTTGTGTTTAGCTGATAGTGACAATTTGTCAGTTTCAATCACAGTGGAAGAAAGCTGCCTGCCGGGGCACATCAGGGATTCTCTTCATCACACTGGAGTATTTAGTACTGTTTAGCTAAAATAAAACCATAGGAAGATTTTTATACCTATAATTTACTATACATCCTTAGAACAGCAGATGATTGGTTAGGGATACGTGTAGTAAAATGAATCAAGTAAGACAAAGGTACATTCACTGGAAACACAAAATCTGTAAAAGTTTCAGGTTCAGAGATGCAAAGAAGTGGAAATCTATTATGTAATGTTTTGTTCATTCCAGTCATTTGGGTCTATTCAGCTAAAGCTAACAGGGTTCTAAACATAGATGAATGGAGGGAATTGGTAAACCTTAGTAATTATGTTTGTTTTTGTCTTTTTAAAAGCGAGAACTTTTTTCACAGAGCTTTAGAATAAATAAATATAATATGTTGAAGGTTTTTCTACTGTAGAGCAGTTGGGTCAATGTACAGAAATCTTATTTTATACTGAATCTCTCATATTATATTATAATTGTTTTCAAGACTGCTCTCTGGTCAACATCTAAAAGGCACTATAAGAATTTACTAAAAATTGTACAATTTGTTAGCACAGCCACTGGAATAAAAAGTGAATTCAAGGAGAATTATTGCTGGTCATAAATGGAAGTTCTCATTAAATATAATGTAGGGGCCAGGTGCACATGCTCCAGACCATCAGCAAGGGGTGATAACTAAAGAGATCAAAAAAATAAATCACATGACCCCCCCCCCCAAGATGCACAAAAATTAATTAACTAGACCTATGCCATTATCACCCTGTAATAGGGAGGGAGCTTCCTAAGGGACAAGTGTAGTAAACTTTTTGGAATCTGGATACTGTATGTAATCCAGAGCTCATGCCTAACCCTCTATGCCAGGGGTCCCCAACCTTTTTAAACCGTGAGCCACATTCAAATATAAAAAGAGTTGGGGAGCAACACAAGCATGAAAAAGTCCCTTGGGGTGCCAAATAATGGATGTGATGGGCTATTTGGTAGCCCCGATGTGGAGTGGCAGCCTACAAGAAGCTCTACTTGGCACTATACTTCGTTTTTATGCAATTAAAACTTGCTTTCAAGCTTGGAATTCAAAAATAATCACGTACTTTGAGGACCCTGAGAGCAACATCCAAGGGGTTGGAGAGCAACATGTTGCTCACGAGCTACTGGTTGGGGATCACTGCTCTATGCTCAGTAATTTAGCCAGTTGCGCATGGCATTTGCACATTATATATTGATTTTTTTTATAAGCTATTAATAAAGAGTATTTTTGTACATTTATTGACTACAGCCTTGGTGTAGCTTTATATTATTCTTGTTTGTTTGTTTGTTTGTTTGTGATAGCTAAAGGCAAGGGTAGTTGAGTAGGAATTCATTTAATCCCATGTGTATAGCCATAGTAATAGCAAAGTTTGTGTATTCACAAATCAGTAGGTTATATGATTAAGCAAAAAAAGCATGAAAAGCCTAAGGCTGTAGGTACTCCATTAATGTGGAAATTAAATGCATTTTACTACACCTGTCTAC
The DNA here is from genome assembly GCF_017654675.1 of Xenopus laevis. Classification (NCBI taxonomy): domain Eukaryota; kingdom Metazoa; phylum Chordata; class Amphibia; order Anura; family Pipidae; genus Xenopus; species Xenopus laevis. Next base: position 96,197,515 of record NC_054377.1, on the reverse strand, counting down.
ATGGGTTTACATGAGTGCCTTTTTGTTAAAATCTTGAACATGCACACTCCTAGGAGTGTGCAGGTCCATGATATTAACAAAATTGTATTTGTGACCACTTTATGGGAGTAGTTGTGGACTCACTATTTCACCTCCTTAACCCTTTAAACTTTGACTTGATTGGTGTGCCCTCCATACATTTGTGTTTTTACATGAGTGCCTTCTCAATTACCCTTTTCTTGAAACCTTGTTGGTGGTCTGGGGCATGGGCACCTGGAGCACGCATCATTTCCATTTATGACCAGTTTTATATTTCTTTGAATCAATTTTCATTTAGAGATGCTATCCGTTTCATAAACACTTTTAAGAGTGGCAAAATGTGTCCCTCTGGTTCACTTTTGTGGGATCTTTTATTTTTTATTAGCCAGGGCATTAAATGTTTTATGCTGACGCTTTATATGACATTAAAAAGCATTTGTGATATGTGTATGGATATTTGTGTTTTGTCTGTTGTGTAGTTACTATTCTCAGTTTCTTCCCACTAGCGGAATTGTTGCCAAGGTGGCAAAGGTTGCCTATCCAACCAGGAAGATTTCTATAACTGTTGTCAAATAGTAATCTTATTAACATAGGTAATACATATTCACACAGTGGTAACTAGTCATTTATACTTCAATGTGAACCTGTCATGTTTTTGTTATATCAATTTCAGTGTATTTTCCTTAATTATTGTCTCACTCCTTTTGAGTACATGATCCTTGCCACAATTATTGCAAACTGCATTGTCCTGGCTTTGGAGCAGCATCTTCCAGGGGATGACAAGACTCCAATGTCTCGCAGATTGGTAAGTTACTATTTCTACCACACTGTTCTTCTATTGTGTCAATAAGAAAGAGGAATAAAATGTGTACATTTATGGAATCATTTGTCCTGAAACCTGTTGTGCAGGAAGCTCCAAATTACAGAAAGGCCATCTCCCATAGACTCCAGAGTTTTTAAAATGATTTCCTTTTTCTCTGAAATAATAAAACAGTACCTTGTACTTGATCCACACTAAGATACAATTAATTCTTATTGGAAGCAAAACCAGCTTATTTGGGTTTATTTGAGGTTTTACATTATTTTCTAGAAGATCCAAATTACAGAAAGAGACAGAAAATTATTCGGAAAACCCCAGGTCCCGAGCATTATGGATAACAGGTCCTATACCTGTATTGATATTTATTACATAGGTAAAGCATGTGATCTTCTCAGCTCTCTAACAAAATATATGATAATCACCCTGTATATGACGCATAGCAGAAGGTATAATGTCTGAGTGCCACTGGCCAAAACCACCTCTCTTTCCCCTGAGCCTCTAGTCCTTATTTATCTTTTAGAATTTGCTCCCAAGATAACGCTAATTGCTACTCTGTCAGTAAATTTAAATCATTGTCTGTTTTTTTTGACTAATCCAATAAGAGCGATCTGATGCATTTTACAAAATTTGTCCTAAGCAAAATTCGAAAATTTACAGCATATCAATGAATTCGCGTTAAAAAGTCTTGGAGGAAGTTATATAAGCTGAATTGTCCCCGGGTTTAGGAAAGTGAGGATATCCCAAAATTGCTGAAAGTGATCCGCATTCACTAAAAGGTTATATTATTGCCAGTTGTGCAGAATTTGAACTATAAAGGGATTGAAGAAGATTATTGTAACCTCTTAGAAGCCTCATTAATCCCTGTTTTTTGGTAGTGCCATTGCTCATTGTAAGGTCATCTTATTGCACCCAGCTTAACTCGTTGTGTTAGCAATCGACAGAGAGACCCCGTGTTGAAATGTGCAGAGTATAGCATTTAGTGGTTGTTACCGCATTAGAGATACTCATCTACATTGCTCCTCGGGAGACGTCCATCTTTCATTTGGAGTTTGGCCCACGTGGTTGTGCAATAGGACTGGGCTGTGTTGCATTAAATGCCCAGTGAGCACTGTTAGTTTAAAAATAGAAAAAGAGATCTTGTGTACTGGGCAAATGACTACAGTACATGGGAATGATATCCTTAAAGGGATACTGTCATGGGAAAAAAACATTTTTTTTCAAAATGAATCAGTTAATAGTGCTGCTCCAGCAGAATTCTGCACTAAAATCCATTTCTCAAAAGATCAAACAGATTTTTTTATATTCAATTTTGAAATCTGACATGGGGCTAGACATTTTGTCAATTTCTCAGCTGCCCCAAGTCATGTTTCTTGTGCTTTGATAAACTTCAATCACTCTTTACTGCTGTACTGCAAGTCAGAGTAATATCACCCCCCTCCCTTTTTCCCCCCCAGCAGCCAAACAAAAGAACAATGGGAAGGTAACCAGATAGCAGCTCCCTAACACAATATAACAGCTGCCTGGTAGATATAAGAACAACACTCAATAGTAAAAACCCATGTCTCACTGAGACTCATTCAGTTACACTGAGAAGGAAAAACAGCAGCCTGCCAGAAAGCATTTCTCTCCTAAAGTGCAGGCACAAGTCACATGACCAGGGGCAGCTGGGAAATTGACAAAATGTCTAGCCCCATGTCAGATTTCAATGCGTTTTGAAAAAAACATGTTTTCCGATGACAGGATCCCTTTAATGAGTAACCACTCTAGTCTTATGCACAGTGCAGCACAGAGCTATATTGACCCTTCCATGACAAGACCATTGCAGATCCCTTGCACACAGCTAATGTCACTTGGGGAAGTACACACAAGGCTGGCAGTCAATAAAAAGTTTAATTTCTAAGCTAAGGCATTTTAGCATGATTTTCAGAAAAAGTTTACAATATTCAGTCTATACCTAAAGGAGAAAAAAAGTGAAAAATAAATGTAATTAATGGACTTATTTTATCTTTATGATATTTATTTACTGATAACTTAATGAAAGGTCAGTCCAAGTGGGGAATCTTCATATTACACAGTCTAATGGAAATATTGTCTGCTTTTACTATTATTTGTCTGCCTAATTTTCATGTTGCCTTCTTTTGTTTGCAGGAAAAGACTGAGCCCTACTTCATTGGAATATTTTGCTTTGAAGCTGGGATTAAAATTGTCGCTCTGGGGCTGGTTTTTCACAAAGGTTCTTATCTCCGGAATGGCTGGAATGTCATGGACTTTATAGTAGTGCTCAGTGGGTGAGTATCTCATACAGCTATTCTTTTATAAGGTTGTGTGCTTGCATGTATATATATATATATATATATATATATATATATATATATATATACCTATACCCTGATAAGAATTTTTTAGGTTAATTGCACACACGAGTTTCTCTGTAGACCTATTTGGGTCAATTGAGAATCACCTAAAGCCACCATTTGGTTGGACCTGTATTGTCAGTATCAAGCAGACTCACATGTTATGTAACATGATAAAAACTATCTCTATGAAAGAAAAAATATCATTGGTTTTCCAATTATAATCTTTCTGGTGAGTACATTTGTAAATACCATACAATTTGTGCTATTGCATTAAATAACAAATGTAAGTGTTAATTTCAATAACAGAGAGAAGGCAGACAGTGCTGGAAGAAGGGAAAATGTCAAAATTAATATTTCTATAGGTAATCAATTGTTACCAGAAGTACTGAACACAAGAGGTAAACCCACTGGGGAGAAAAGGCTTTCTGATTAAGTGTCTTGGTTTTTCTGGTTTTAATCATCATTGTACACATAAACAAACAGTTAATTGTCTTTAGTGTTATAAGATATCAGCCACTGCCATAGTGTTGTGTTCTGCCTGGTGATGTCTTCTGCCCTATAAACACATTACACTAGCCTCTTATATTCATGCAGTACCAGAATGTGTCGCCAAACATGTTTAAGGATGGCACCAGTTGAATCCTGTAGTTTTGTCTGACTGTCCCTGGATTAAAGTGCATCCCATCTTTAGCCTCCTCTCAGGGTTATATAATTATGCTTTGCTTTTGTGACATCATTTCATTTCATTACCTATGATTTGAACATCACTCCGTCTTTAAGAAATTTCAGTTTGCACTGTGCACTAAGGAGCATGATTAAAAGCAGAATAGAAAGATCGAAAACCACATGAGAGACCAGGTCACACACAGTAAATAGTTTTGACAGAAATTCTGTAAACAGGGAACGTCCCATAATAAAATAGGACCAGCTTACCTACCCAGGTTCATATATGCACCAGATGATTGTGGAAGTGTAATTTCAGTGAGACCAATCTGTAAAATAACTACTCAGTTTTAGATAACAGCAAAATTAATGTTGAAAATTCTAGCAGGGCAGATTCTCCTTGGAGCATCTGTACACAAATTTTGGCCATCTACTTTGGAAAACTAGAGGTGCAATGTGGGAATCCCGTGGAAGGTTTAACATGATTCTTATTGATGTATTTTTTTGGCCTGAATCATTTAGCACTGCTCATCTGTAGCTATTGTACAGTATATACTGCTTACTGCGTAACTTTTCATTTCAGATAGTTCAGGAACATTGTAGGAAAGATGCTTCTTTGGAGCTGGTGATTATCAATATACAAAATTCATCTCTAGCATTTGCGTGGGTGACGCGGGCAACAGAAAATTGTCTCTTTGATATTATTTTGCAGAGACAACTGTATAAGGGAATAACTAAGACACAAATGGGGGAATGTAATAAAAGTCGGTAACGGAAAAACTATTCGCAGTGCGGAAAGTTATGCCTTTGCACTAGAAATGGTTGCTTTGCACGAATTTAATATAGCTTTTGCAAAACCGGAAACTGTTTAGTGACCACTTCCGACAGTGGAAGACCGTTTGCGAATTTTATAGTTTGCGCAGTAAATGTATTAAAACGTCTTACTGAAAAAGTCGTTATGTTTGCTCCAAAAGATTACGACACCTTCAAGCACTTCTTAAAAGTGCGCAATTAAAATTCGCATTGCGCAATTAAAATTTGCAATGCAATAACAGTTTAAGGAACAATATTACATTGTGAGATGTGGATTTTTATTCTTATTGGTGCGAATTGTTTTTCTCTTTGCGACTTTGATTACATTCCCCCCAAATCGTTAGATCTGCAAACTTTGACAGCATAAAGGCATATAAAAGACTTCCTAATATAAGTACAAAAGGAACATAGTTTGTCTTTAAAATGCTTCTTAACAAATGTACCTGTAAGTATATTCTCGTTGTAAACAAGGAAATTCAAATCAAAGCAAAATCATTATGGTTTGATAGAAAGGTTAGCATTGAGGATTGTAAGAAAAGTAAGTGCATTGAAGGTATTCAAGACTTTTATTAGGTACAAAAAGTTTCCAATACAGCATTGGGGTGGGGCCCTTCATATCAGAGGAAGAAAAAGTGGTTTAAAAGACGAGAGAAAAACGCAAAAATTTTAAGCTGATAATTTGCTTAAACTAAACGTACACTTTGTACATTACTAAATGGTAATGTGTTGGGTTCTCCTTAACTGAGAACGATTTGGGTTTTTTGTGGATAACCTTTTTTAACTTTAGACAGTATTGGTCAGTAGCTACTAAAGAAAATCGAGTGTTGTCTTGCTTATAAAAGGGCAGGAACTTGGGTTATGAAAGCATAATTTTGGTGGTAATTGCTGTTAAGGCCTCTCCTTGAGTGTACATTGTAGTTTTGGGTTCCAATCCTAAAGGGGTGTTTCATATTTAAGTAAAAGGGATTCTGTCATGATTTTTATAATGTAGTTTTTATTTCTAATGGTGGCCAAACGAGCAGATTTCTCCCCGATATGTCCACCTTGAGGTGGGCGATAACGGGCTGAGCCAATCGTGGGCCCTAGGGTCTAATATACGGATCATAATATATGGAATATGGGCTCCACACATGGGCCAATAAGCTGCTGACTCAGTCTGTCGGCAGCTTTTATCGGCCTGTGTATGGCCACCTTAAGTTACACAGTTTACACTGCAAATAATTCACTCAACCATATAAAATTTAATTACTGAACCAGCAAATGTATTTTTTTGTTGTAATATTGGTGTGTAGGCAGCCATCTCAGGTAATTTTGCTTGGTCATGTGCTTTCAGAAAGAGCCAGCACTTTAGGATGGAACTGTTTTCTAGCAGGCTGTTATTTCGCGTACTTAATGTAACTGAATGTGTTGCAGTGGGACCTGGATTCTACTATTGAGTGCTGTTCCTAGATCTTCCAGGCAGCTGTTAGCTTCTGTTAGGGAGATGCTATCTGGTTACCTTCCCAATGTTCTGTTAGGCTGCTGGGGGGGGAGGGGTGATATCACTCTAACTTGCAGTACAGCAGTAAAGAGTGACTGAAGTTTATCAGAGCATAAATTACATGACTGGGGCAGCTGTTAGACTGTTTGCTCTTTTGAGAAATGGATTTCAGTGCAGAATTCTGCTGGAGCAGCACTATTAACTGATGCGCTTTGTAAAAAAAAGAAATTTCTCAAGACAGTATCCTGTTTTAGTATGTTATGTAATACCCAGTTCTAAGCAACATTTTCATTTGGTCTTCATTATTTATTTTTTAATAGTTTTTTTAATTATTTGCCTTCTTTCCAGCATTCCCAGAATCACTGACCCCCGCAGCAAAAATCACCCTGTGAGGCTACAATTTTAAAAACCATGGGGAAAGACTGTCAAGGTTGGGGTTGTTGTCTTTGGAGTAAAGGCAGTGAGTGGATATGATTACTCTTTATAAGTACATTAGAGGATATCATAGACAGATAGCGTGTGTGTGGTGGGGGGTATTTTTTCCATAGAAAAGAACAAAACAATAGGCTACCCCGTTTAGAATCAAAGGAGTTTAAATTTTCATTTTAAATATCAAAAATGGTTCTTCATGGTGAGGGCAACGATACTTTGGAATATCCTGTCAGTGGATGTTGTGATGGAAGATTCTATTAATGAGTGGCTTGATGACTTATTAATATCCAAGACTTTTGGAATCTTAAAATCTTCATTTAGTATAAGTGAGTAAATTGATAGATCAGTATAGGTCTGTGTATGTATGTGCACTGGAGTTTATTTGAAAGGGTTGAACTCAATGGGCTTTTGTCAACCTAAATGTATATCTAAGTGTGACTTGTGGCTTCTCTCCATTCTGTTGACACAATATTCTTTATCTACAAGTCAGGATCAAAGTTTGGGGCTATGTTGTAGCACTTTGGCTTTCCCATGGGATTTAATTAGTGAAGAATCTAATTAGTTATATTTTTGGCAAAATAAACCCTTTAATGAGGGGATATTGACTTGTGAAGCAACAACCCATCCATTTTCCCAAATGAGACTGAAGACGAGTATTGACTTTTTTGATTGTGTTACCTAGTACCAATGGACTTCCTAAAGCCTTAAGCACTGTCTGTTTATTCATTTAAGAACTAAAATTTAAGAATAATATAATTTCTCCTCTCTAAAAAAAAAAAATGGAATGCAACAAATGTTATTGTACATGATATACTGTATACCATAGAACATTGCTTGTCACTTGCTATTCAAAAGGCAGTTGTGAGCGGCAGCAAGAAAATAAATTACTATTTGAAGAGTTCCAAATAGCATGGTAAGGGCATTGCATTCTACACAGTTTATCTGTTATATGCAATGTTTTTCCCTAATCTATAGTTGTGTTTATAGAAAACACAGCTTTATCATTGCACACACAGAAAAATGTAATTTCAATTCTTATAAAATTCATTACTGGTGTTACAGGAACTTTAAATATTGCTCTTAGCTTTCCATATATTTGCAGGCTAGCAAATTTGTTGTTGTCTCTGTGCTTACCTCAGGCGCTCTGACATGCGACAAGAATGGTGCAGTTGTTACTGGTACACTGAAAGAGACAAAACTGATTGAAAAATAGAAATTTTCCTCTTAATGTCAGAGTTTGCCGTCTTTCTGGAGACACATTACTGGCCTAGGGTAAAGGGGGCATCACAGAGCATAGAATGAGCAGGGTCGGCTGGGCAATTCAAGGGTGGATCCGAGAGAAATATATATTGGTAGTGGGGTTGTACAGCTTAAAAGGCTGCGTAAGGGCTCTTACACACGGCCGTTCCGACCTGCGCTCCCCTGCGTTCCGTTTTTTGGCGTTCAGCCGCAGGGGAGCGCAGGAATAGACGCAAGTCATTATTTGAAATGGGGCTGTACTCACTCAGGCGCGTGTAGGCGCCGAACGCAGGTTCAGACGCAACATGCTGCATTTTTCCTGCGTTCGGCGCCTACACGCGCCTAAGTGAGTACAGCCCCATTTCAAATAATGACTCTATTCCTGCGCTCCCCTGCGGCTGAACGCCAAAAAACGGAACGCAGGGGAGCGCAGGTCGGAACGGCCGTGTGTAAGAGCCCTTAGGGTAGCAGAGCAGTTCAGAGAGGACAGGTAATTGCAAATTTACCTTAATTACAACTTACCCTATCTGGTAAATTTCTGCCAGCAACCCTACATACAAGTTGGTAAATACTGTTTAATGCAAAGTTGTCCCTCACCTTTCCTCATTGCAGAAACAGCACTCTGCAATTGTAAAAGACAGTTTTGTGATCACAAAAGATTTTTTTTACTTTCTTTACATAGGGATGGATTTGTTTTTGAAGCAAATATTTCTTTTTGAGAAAACCTACCATGAGAAAGCTCTTCAGCTCATATATACAGTTAGGGTTGCCAGGTCTCTAACCAGCGTGAAATCCAGCATAGAACCCATTTGTTATGCCAATATTTATGGAAGAAATTTCATAAGAAGAAATGACAATTTTCTAAAACATATTGGTAACCATATGCTCAGTATTCCATATGACCTAGTTCTGTCCAGAAATCTATAAAAGTTCAGCAGCAGGAAAGACATGCTATACATCTGAAATGGAGCTGTTAGCCTAATATATTCAAGATAAATATGAGCAGTTTGGTACTTTCCCTTGTATATTGCAGCAATGCTGCAGCTTTCCATGTAAGAGTCAGAGGTTTCATCAAAGCTTTTAACCATGTTTCACACCATTTAGCAGCTCAGCTCTCTCACAGCTGATATCTCTGTTGTTAATATCTGAACAGGTGTTGCAACTTTCTCGAACAGAGTCTCTTTCTAAGCACAAGTCTAATGGGAAATCAGTATCTAAGGTTAAAAGTACTTTTCTCCCCCAGTACCTACAGTTTTTTAGATATTGCTTTACATAAAGTGACTAATCAAAAGGTAGCATATACTGGTCCTCTGTATAAGCAAACATCTTATTGGTTGCTTAAGGAGATCTAACCTCTTAAAATGAATGTAGGATTGCTCAGAGTGTGTTTTGAACACTTTTACAATTCAGATTACAAAAATCACCCTTATCATGTAAATGCTTATCATGATGCATCATATAAACATGTAGAAGTTCCAGGGGAGGCAAAAGACACTCCTAGTAACTTTAAAAGAGAACTAAACCCTAGAAATGAATATGGATAAAAATGCCATCTTTTATATACTGAACTTATTGCACCAGCCTAAAGGTTCAGCTTCTCAATAGCAGCAATGATCCAGGAATTCAAACTTGTCTTGGAAAGTGTCTGCGACACTCACATGCTCAGTGGGCTCTGAGCAGCTAGTGAGATGCTAAGCTTAGGGGTCATCACAATTTATCAAGCAGAACATGAGGTTGGCCTGTAATACAAGCTGATGCTACAAGGCAGATTATTCAATTCTGATACTAGTTGCACTGGTATCTGTGCTGTCATGTAGTAATTATCTGTATTAATGAATAATCAGCCTTTACGCTTTAGTTCTCCTTTGAGTGCAGAATTTCCAGTTATTTAACTTCAAATTTGGATCCTCTAGTGCAGGGTGTTCATTTGGTAGAATCGCCCCTCTCTATAGGTGTGGTAGAGTGATCAAGGAAGTGTGTCAAATGGTTAAATTTGCTTTTAATTTCTCCACAATAGTAGATATAAGCTGCAAAGGAGATGATGCCAAACAAAGAAGGGTTTCTCTGTTTAAAGGCTATTGCTGTCTGGCCTGGAAGAGTGTTACTGTTCTGGAAGGAAAAGTCAAGCCAGACAATCCATTCCAATGGTCCAGTTCGCATATTGGAGCTCACTTTCCACAGGAAGGCTGTCCTGTGGAAAGGTTTTTAATTATAGTGAAAGTGTTGGAAGGTCTATCAGAGCAGGGCACAGAACAGGGAGGTTACCTGTCAGTGTTAGCAACTCCCAGAGGGACTGGAGTGCTGCCTGTCACTGCAAGGAGCAGAGGGAGACGTGACCAGGCGACTGAGAGAGTGATTGAGCATGATTGAGGAGAGCCAGCTTGTCACAATGAGATATTTAATAGCCCACTTAAACATGATATTGGGCAGCTAATTACAGCTCTGTCTTGACAGTGAAATACTGCAGCTAGTTGCTAAGTGTGCTTTGACAGGTACTTGTACATTGACATAGGCTCAAGAGATGCTCAAAAATGAACCTCCTGTAAACAAATTCCAGGAACTTTTGCCTACTAAGCCAACAGCATGCTTAGGCCATTCCCCATTACACCCATACTACACCACAGCCTTAAGCCCAAGACTTAAGACTTGCCCCCAACCCCTCAAATTATAAATACTGGTGGGTTTGCAAAAAAGGGTGAGGTGTGGTTAAAATCTTGTGGGTATCTTCATATTTTCCCTCTTAGCTGCCACTGTAATATCCATGGCTAAATTTCTAATGTGGATGCCCTTAGGCTGGCTGCCTAAACTCTTTCCTACCAACAACAAGAACACTTCGGAATAGGCATAGGACATTTAAACAATTGTAACAATTGCATGACCAGTTCCCAGTATTCTGAGTATTGGTAGGAATGGGTGGGTATGGGTGGTAAGGCACCCCTACAATTGTGCCACCCAAGGCGTGGGCTTTTGTGGCCTACCCTCAAATCCAGGCCTCTGGTATCTGACGTTTGTCACTACCTTCTCCCTGCTTAGCAGTTCACCTTATGAATATTATACTCCTTCCCCCTTTGTTCCCCGTTTGCTCGTCTTCCAGTTTGCAAACTTTAGAAAATGTAATAATTATACAATTAATATCATAGAACTTCTATCAGAAAACCCACTTGTCCACTCCTCACAAACTTTTTTCAAACTAGTGGTGGGGGGGAAGGGATCAGAGTGCTCAGATAATGCATGGCTGGATGAGTAGGGATTTGGAATAGAGAGTGCTGGGAATGGGAGGTGGCATGCAAGTGGCATGCAAATTTTGTTGGGCGGGGGTGTCACATTTTCTGCACTGACCTCCGTGATCTATGGACAGAAAAATAAGCCAGGCCTTTAGTGTATACTGCATGGCATTTCAGTGTAAACATATTACATTTTGTTGAATCGTGTCACTCTGCCTTAACCTATTTGAATGCCAGTGCACAGCAGGAAATATTCTGTCATTCTTGGCACTGCACTAGGTTATTGCTCAAAACTGACTGTGCTCCTTTTCCTTCTGTACTGTCCTAATTTGTAGGCCAGACGCCAAGAATTCAATTGTCCATGAAAGCTGTTAGCTGGATAAAATCGAGCCGTCTGACAAGCACAAGGAGAAACATCTCCTGATGTGCTTGTTTTATCACAATCCCAGGAACTGTCAGTAGCCACAATTTGCACTTCATTAAAATGGAATTTACTCAGAGCCTTTGCAGGAAAACAAGGGCAGTTCCCTAAATTACAACATGTAATTACAATATGTAAATAACGTTTACCCCAACTGGTTCCCTTTTATCAATAAATCTGAGTTGCACGCACTTGCAAGAAAGGCCATGCCATTAGTTGTTTTGGCTGATCTATTTTTTTGCAATATTTGTGCTGCGGCCATCCTGTACAGCACATCATTCATGAATTGTTCTGTGTCCTTTTTTATTGCCAATATATACACAAGGTAAATGTGTGGAAAGGAACGCACTCCTGCGACACACCAGGTTTGTAAAATTTAAATTTTTATTCCATAGGTTAAATCAAATGTCCTGATGCGTTTCATGTCCAAAGATACGTAGTCATGTGCCATGGTGCCTATGACTGCGTATCTTTGGATACGAAACGCGTCAGGACGTTTGATTTTACCCATGGAATAAAGATTTAAATTTTACAAACCTGGTGTGTCGCAGGAGTGCGTGCCTTTCCACACATTTTCCTTGTATTTCACCCTAAGCTACGGGTTTGGGACGCTGCACCCGGGTCACCCTTCATCATTGGTGAGTGCGAGCATTTATTACTTGATTGAACTACATAGTTTGGATCTAACAGTTTATCATGCTACACCCTTAAGAGATGGACTTGGGACATAGCACCCAAGTCAACCCTATTATCGAGTGAGCTTTTGGCTTTTAATTGCCATACAAGAAAATCTACCCTTTTGGATAGAGCCGCGAGTTTTTTCTGTTCCAATATATACACATGGCCTAATACTGGAAAGATACTGTGCATGTAAAATGTTATATTTCTCTACCTTTACCTTTGGAAATCAAAGTAGAAAATACTTGTTTGCCAGATTAAAAAAATAAAGTGTGTGTTTGCTTTGCTCCAGACTGTAGTGGGATATCTAATCAGTACTTTCTGACTCCTTTCCGCAAGTTAGTCTGTTGACTATGCTTTAGACTATAAATAGTTAATAAAATCCTCAAGTGGTGACTAGTTCATATCTTTACTGTAATAATGCTCATTTATACCTCTCTTTCTTCATCTTTAATCATCTTTAACATTTCATATTTCTCTTTGAAAGATTCTTTCACCTCTAGAATGCGCTGAAATGTCACAGCACAAGGTGTAAATACCATTACTAAACACTGACATAAAATTCAAAGTATTCAAATGTTTTGTTTTTTGTAGCACTACTAGTCTGTACATTTGAGCATACTGTGTGCACTTTCCCCCACAGATTATACCTTCTACATTTATTTGGTTATAATGCTCTAAAAGCTATTGTACTGTCTCCTGTTTCACTTAAATGGCTGCATAGTGAATGTATCAGCTGGACAAAGAAAGAATAGCCATGCCTCCTGCATTCTGCTACTTTTGTATTCTGCTGTACCATATATTTGTTAGAAAGAAAACAAAACTCTGAAGCATTTCATAGTTATATTAAAACATTATCATAACATTAGACTTGCTTGAAGAAGCTTAAATGTCCTGAAATAAAACTGTGTGGCTGCTAATATCATAAAGGGGCAGTATTTGGCATGAGTGAAATGAATAGGGCTTATGCGGAACATACCTTTTGCCTTATTGTTTTAATCAAAAAACTCAATGTTTTTTTTATTATTTCTGGAGCTAAATAAGGGAACTATTCCATGTTTGGTCTCTGCGAGATGATTAAATGAACAGTTTGCAACCTCTTGCCTTCCCCCTTTGTTGTGACTGTTTTGTTAAAGGGGTGGTTCACCTTCCAAACACTTCTTTTCAGATCAGTTAGTTTCAGATAGTATACCAGAAATAAATATTTTCTTTAGTTGCTTTCTATTTTTTACCACTTTTCTAAAATTTAAGTTTAAAATTAGTTTTTCCCCGTTCCATGTCTGCATAGATCAGCTCTGGGAAGGGGGTTACTGAGTTCTCTAAACTGTTCCACATTGATACATTATTTGATGCATTTCTTATCTTTATTAAAGGCAGCTGTTATAATTGATACAATAGTTGCTTATATTCCACAGATCCTACTAAAGATGTATCAACTAATGTAGCAAATTGTAACATTTCACAAATTCTACAACTGTATTACTGAGCTGCTCTCCTGAAACAACAGACAGGAACATTAACCCCCATATGTAATAAAAGGCTCTAAGTTTGCCCAGTAGCAGTAACCCATAGCAACCAATAAAATGTTTGCTTTTAAACAGGTGACCAGTAAATGCTACCTGCTGATTGGTTGCTATGGGTTGCTGCTCCTGGGCAAACTTAGGGCCTTTTATTACATAACCCCCTATATGTTCAACCTGTGAAAAAAATGATCAAAAATAAATAGAAAGCAATTTTAAATATTCTTCATTTCTGGTGTTTGGAAGGTGAGCAACTCCTTTAATGGGAGTATATGCACTGGTGACTTAATTATCTACTGCACAAGGACCAAGTTTTTCTGTTTGCTCTGCTTAGCTCAAGGAAAAACACAAACCACAGATAGGCAAAAAGGAAGTCCAGCACAAGCTCTATTCATTTAACTAATATAGAACAAGTGTGTATATAATACACAAAAGCCATGAATATCCTGTAAATATTATCCTTAGAAACGGCTGACAGTGATGTCATCAGTTATAAACAGCGCAAATAAAGTACCCCTTGTTGGAAATTTGAGGATGTTAGAAGTAATCTCAGAGCTTCATGACCAGTATATGGTCATGGAACTCCTTGGTGACTTAAAATATCCTTAAATTTTACAATAGGGGTACTCTATTCACTATATATAAATATATATATATATATATATATATATATATATATATATATATAACAGTCATATGAAAGTTTGGGAACCCCTCTCAGCAATCACTCAAAATGTAAAATGTATATACATCCCCACTGAGCACTACAGGTCTTCATGTCGGTCCATCTGTGTCAAAAATAACCATTTTCTCACGTTTTCTGCTAAAAATTTCAGAAATGACTGTGCTTAAAGGAAAACTATACCCCCAAAATGAACACTTAAGCAACAGATAGTTGATATCATATTAAGTGACATATTAAAGAATCTTACCAAACTTTAATATATATTTAAGTAAATCTTGCCCTTTTACATCTCTTGCCTTGAGCCACCATTTTGTGATGGTCTGTGTGCTGCCTCAGAGATCACCTGACCAGAAATACTTCAACTCTAACTGTAACAGGAAGAAGTGTGGAAGCAAAAGACACAACTCTGTCTGTTAATTGGCTCATGTGACCTAACATATATGGTTTGTTGGTATGTTTGTGAGTACAGTGAATCCTACGATCCCAGGGGGCGGCCCTTATTTTTTTAAAATGGCAATTTTCTATTTATGATTACCCAATGGCACATACTACTAGAAAAGTATATTATTATGAAAATGGTTTATTTACATGAAGCAGGGTTTTATATATGAGTTGTTTTATGCAATATCTTTTTATAGAGACCTACATTGTTTGGGGGGTATAGTTTTCCTTTAATACATTTTTTAAGGAGCCTTAGCAGCACCTAAATTAGTCATTATTTCTCTATAAGGGATGTAGGAGCTGATGGGAGGTCAGTGTTTAGCTGTAGACTAGTTCAGTGTTGAAATTTTATTGCCCAGCGCAGTCAAAGTAAACTTTCTTGGCATGCATATATAGATAACGTTACAAGAAATGCTAATACTGTTGTTTTGGAAACTGGCTTCCTCTATAAATAATGAGTCTCAAAATACAGTAGAATAAATTAGTTAAAAATATAATTTAAAGAAACTCAAAAAAATAACATCTAAATAGAGTGTATTCATGGAGTCTGACTGTATTCCAGAAGAGAACAGCATGTCACAGATTACCGGTAACAAAATAGAGGAACACAGTGCAGCAATACATAAGGATAGCTCTTGACTCATATGAGGATAATTATAAAGCAGATTGCAGTAAGGTGCTTCAGATTGATTACTCTATCTCAGAGGATCTCTGATAAAATGATCCATTTTTAAATGGATGAAAGTAAAAACTGGAAACCTATGCAATCAACATATCGCAGCCCATTTTATTTCATGCTAAAAATGAGCAGTGTTTGAAACATAACCCTGAGCCAACGTCGAACCTAGCATCTGCATTGTCAATTCTAGTTCTGAAATTCTAGTTCTGAAACATCTGAAGAGCCTCAGGTAAAGGACTATCATCAGGAGGGAAAGGCAGTTGGCACTTCTCTAGGGGGCATTCAGGGGGTTGGAGAGTAATACTTTTTTTATGCAGCCATCCTGACCCAAGAAAGGCAAAAGCCTGAAGAAGGTTGGAGCTTACAGACCCAAAATACACTTCATATTTTTCCAGCAACCTTTGGGGCCCATTTATAAACACTGGGCAAATTTGGCCATGGGAAGTAACTCATAGTATTAGTGAAAACACTCATCTGATTGGTTGCCCAGGGCCAAATTTGCTCAGCACTTATAAATGACCCTCAAAATGTCTTTTGCCACATTATTCTAATTTTAAGCAATGCCAGTCAGGCACACTTGCATTTTGCAGCAGTCACTTGCCAGTTGTACAGTACTGTGTATGGTGCTTTGATGGCCACCTTGTCTTGTGATTAGTGATGGGCGAATTTCTACCGTTTTGCTTCGCTGAAAAATGCGCAAATTCCCAGGAAAATTCTCGTAACGGCGAAAAATTCTCAAAATATTTTTGACGCCAGCAACAATTCCGTCACCGGCGACAATTGCGACGCCTATTAAAGTCAATGGCCGCCTAGAATTGTCGCCGGCATCAGAATTGTCTTCGGCATCAAATATATTCTGACGCCAGCAAATTTTTTCGGCAATTTCACAAATTTATTAGCCAGCGGCGAAACACAGAAATTCGCCGCAAATTCACGCCTGGTGAATAAATTCGCCCATCACTACTTGTGATGCTTTTTTCTTTATGTATATGCAGGTGGTTCTAGGTACGTTGATCACTCTGGTTTCCACCACAATCATGGTTGAGATCAGATTACTAATACAATGACTGAAACATTCCATACTTGGGGACAAGTCAATCTGAAGAATATTTAAACATCCACTTTAAATACTGAGAGGCCCAAGGTCTGCATGTTACCTTCCTATGGATTTTTATGGCCCCCGTTCTACCCATGGGCATCGTTGCCCTTTTTAGACCATTGGTAAATTAGAGGATCAGGTAAACATTGGGCAACTTTGCAAAACATCAGCATAGCTATAGATTGGACAACCCATTATCCGGAAACCCGTTATCCAAAAGGATCCAAATTACAGAAAGGCCGTCTCCCATAGACTCCATTTTAACCAAATAATCCTATTTTTAGAAAAAATGATTTCCTTTTTCTCTGTGATAATAAAACAGTAGTTTGTACTTGATCCGAACTGAGATATAATTAATACTTATTGGAAGAAAAAAAAGCCTATTGGGTTTATTTAATGTTTACATGATTTTCTAGTAGACATAATATATGGAGATCCAAATTACGGAAAGATCAGTTATTAGGAAGCCCAATGTCCCAAGCATCCTGGCTAACAGGTCCCATACCTTCATTCATTATATTCATAGCGTTGTATGTATGCATTACGATTTTCCCCAGGCAATCTGGGTTCTTTGTGTTTGCACCTAACTCCAATTATCCTAGAGCCACACAACGAGAACCCTGACTTATCATGTTATATAAGAAGTACACATTGCTCATACAGTGGTAAAGTAGGTGCATTATCCTGCAGCATACATGAGGACATTTGGTGACATCTCAGAAAGTATAATAAAATAAGTTTTGTATTTATATTTCTGTGTTATGGAATTAAGATATTGGGGAAATATATAACTTAGGATATGAGGATAAGCAGGTATGGGATCTCTTATCTGGAAATCTTTTATCCAGAAAGCTCCAAATGATGGTATTTTCATCTCCCATAGACTTCATTTTAATCAAATAATTCACATATTGACAAATATTTTCAGTTTTTCCTGTAATAATAAATGTAGCTTGTACTTGATTCTAATTAACTAAGGTATAATTAATCCTTGTAGGAGGCAAAACAGTTCTATTGGGGTTATTTAACATTTAAATTATTTTTTAGTAGACCTAAGGTATGGTAATGCAAATGACAGAAAGACCCCTTATCAGAAAGATTTCAGGCCCTGAGCATTCTGGATAACAGGTCCCATACCTGTATAATAATATTTCTATTGCAATGCTTTTACTAGAATCTATTTAACTAGTTCTTCTCCTATTACCCTCCAGTTAACCCTCAAAGTGTGTAATAAATAATTTCCCAAGAAATACAAATTAGGTCACATTGGTCTGTGTATGTGAGGTTGGGCCTAACAGGAATTAGACAAAAGTTGTTACATTTGTAGTGGACAATGTACAGAGATGGAACATACTGTACCTCTGTAGATTAGAAACAATACAATATTCAGGGCACTGTGTCTGATATTCCACAGAGAGGCATAAGGCATCATACAGAGATGGCATCTGTGAAGGCCTCTGCTTTATATATGAACCATCCCTTGACAGTTCAGGCTCTTCTGATCCAGCATCTACACTCATTTCCAATTCTACCATTTGTTTCCACATGAGTCCCACGCCAATAATTCAGCACAAATTGTTGTTCATCAAGTGAAACAATACTCAGAAATCGAACTTGTCTGTTTATAGTAAATATAGTAAAGTCTTTACACTGCAAATCAGTATACTTCTGCACATAAACTACATGGAGGTCAGTCGTCAACCAGATATAATTAAACAGCACTTTAATGGATAATAAGCTAAAAGATGCATTCACATGAATTTATTTTTTAAATACAATAATCTTTATTATTTGAATAAAGATTCGTATATGGCAAAGCTCAGACAGAAACAGAACTTGCCCTTGTGTTGCACTTTGTGACAGATCCTTGCTGCTGGATGCTAGAGCAACATGATCACAAGAAGGGCAGGTTACTCATTTCCGAATATCGATTTACAGGTATGGGAACCTTTATCCGGGAAACCTCTTGTCCAGAATGCTCCAAACTACAGAACGACCATCTCCCATAAACTCCTTTTTTACCAAATTATTCAAATTTTTTAAAAATTATTTCATTTTTCTCTGTAATAATAAAACAATACCTTGTACTTGATCATAATTAAGCTCCATGAATCCATATTTGCAGCAAAACAATCTTATAGGGTTTATTTATATTATAAATGATTTTTACAGAATTATGGAAAAATCTCTTATCTATAAAACCCCAAAGATTCTGGGTAATAGGTCCTATATCTGTTATGTATTGTCTTATTTTTTGTACTGGAGCCACAGTGCCAGTACAGAACCGATTTCTCTATAGAAGCAGAAAAAGATTATCTTGGAAACTATAATTGTGGTAATGGAAGACAACCAGACTTTTTTTGTGCCCCCAGTATCATACTAGGGAGTTGCTGAATCTAGAGACATGCCAGTTCATTAGTACTGAACAGTTCTCCAAACAAGTTGTGCTAATTCTGTTTCTTTACATCTCCAATCTCCAGTTCATATCTAAATCATGCATTAACGCAAACTGTGGGATTTAGATTCATGCACAACTACTATTCAAATCAAGAATCATCCTCACCATTGATGGAAAGACAGTGACAGACAGTGGCATATAGACCATTGCTATTTTCCCCCTGATGACAACAGTAGTTAAGCCAAATGTGTTGTTAGCCAAGCATGTAAATCAGTAGTACTACTAACAGAAAAACAGACCCACACATTTAATAAGGAAATATTAGCTGTCATTAATCAACCATATGCAGTATCATCATATAACCAACGTATCATCATATAACCAAAGAACACACCCCACTCACGATGCAAGGTTAAAATGCTGATAATTTGAAGAGGTAAAGAAGCAGGAACAGGCAGTCTACCTGCTTAGTGTTTTTATTGGCACAATATGTTTCGAGCGCAACACTCTTTTATTAAGATAGGAAGTCTTTAGAAAAAGGATTTCTGGAGAATGTTCTTAATCTAGATTCACTTTGGGTAGGGCAAGTATTGTTGGGAACTATTGAAAACATTAGAAAGTATATTGCTTACTGGATATCTAAAAAAAATATTTCTTTATGGGGACAAAATTCTAAATAATGGTAGAATATTGTAAGTGCATATAAAAGACTAGGAGAATAAAGAGGTTGAGTGAGTATCGGAGGAATAATAGTTTAGAAAGGTCCACTGTCTAAGGTTTTCTAGTGGGCTCACAGTTTTAGGTTTTCTGGTGGGCCCAAGGTCTATGGCTTTCTGGTAGGCCCCTGGCATCCCTGTCCGACACTGTAAAAATTAGATCTTTATTCCAAGGGTAAAAACAAACGTTTGTTTTTACCCTTGGAATAAAGATCTAATTTTTACAAACCTGGTGGTCGCAGGAGTGTGTGCCTTTCCACACATCTTTACTGGATATCTGTCATTATATGCAAGGTCAATAAAACAGGAAGACTTATGATGTACCTAATGTGGATCTTCATATATTTGTAATAGCCCTGCAAATAGCATTGCTTACTTAGAAGAATCCTACCATATATAAATAATGTGTGGTAGACAGATTAACCCTTGAATGGTGAATAATACAGGAAAATATGGCAAAAGAACCTGGTTAATTTTGCTGAAGAATGAGACCCCTCCAGTGCTGGTCTGCAACTCACTTTATTGTTCCTAATGCTGTTTTGTGTGCTATGGCTGTAGTCGGAACTTGGCCTTTGATAGGCTGAAATATCAATGAATAACCATTAGCACTGTGCTTTATGGAAGAAACTGGGTATCAGTGGGAGCCTGTACTAAGGTGGCAAAATTGTGACATGAATTTATCAGTTACAATAACTTTTAAAAAAAAAATATTTCCCAGAATTAGCAGAAACCTTTTAAATCAGCTACAGGAATCAGGTTGGCAGAAAATAGCTATATCTTTTTATCAGGGGTCACTCAGCCTTATAAAAAATATACAAGCCAGAGGAAGAGCTGGGCACCTTATATTAGAGTTAGCCACGATTGGGACTAATGGATTACTTAAAAGTTCATAATGCATATATTGTAAACGGAGCATTATAATTTGAAATGTCCAACAGAACATCAATCTGTTATGTTTTAGAAATTGACATTACTTTGAAGCAAAGCTCATGCTAATGAAATGAAACAGATATTTATTACACTATAATAAAATTCACCTTTCCATTACACTCTTTACTCATAATAGATAAAAATTACATCTGTGCCATTGAATTATTTGTAATGAGTCCAATTCAATAGATATAATAAGTGACATTTGGGGGTGGCCATGTATAAGTCAGGAAGAAAAGGGAGGGGAAGCATTGGAAGAGACATGCTTATTGTGTGTTACATTTGTTGTACAGGAAGTACTCGCCATGCTATGAAATCCATTCGATCGTGAATGGCCTACATGTAGGTGTTGGATTTCAGATCCTTGAACCCTTGAAATCCTTGAAGTTTAAAGGAGTTGTATAACAACAAGTGACATAACATAACAAGTGAACAAAGTAACTTATATAAAAGCCCTCAGCAAATAGCTTTACTCCGAATGAGAAACTTTCACAAGGATGATTGAATTCCTTTATTTTTGTTCCAGAGGTGTTCCTCAGAAATTGTAAATCAAAATCTTCTAGATAAAACTAGAAATCCTTCTCTCCAATAACTTGAGATGTTCTAAAAATCCAATTGAACAAAATGTAGCAAAATTGAATGTGGGGCAATATAATGACACTTCTATTGGAGGAAGTAAAGCTGAAGGCTAGGTCAGACGATAAAGCAAATCTTCAAATAAATAAATGTCCAGATAAAGTCGCCAGCTTTCCGGATGAGAATTACTTGCCTAATTGTATTGTGGCATTGCAATAGGATCTACCTACTCTTGTAAGGCAAAATGTAGCAGAAAAGTATTTCCTGCCTTGGAACAAATGAGCAAGACTCCATGCAGAACTGCTTTACCCCTTTACTACCAGTCCCAGTTCTTTGTTTACTTATGTTGTATTTGCTGTTTCTGTGTTGTTAGTGCTGCTGGTACTCCCCCTAACCCCCATTCCACTGCAGCGTCGCCCCTGCATACGTTCACAGACTCCTCTCGTTACAAGACACAATCCCATCACAGGGGGTGAAAGGCAGAGAGGATTCTGTAGACAAAGAAAGGCTCACCCCCGCTGATATTGCAATGGCTTGCTGGCACTGCCTGGCACAACTCTCTCACTGCTGTAAATTGTATCGTTTAGTTGGGCAGGGCTGTCCAACTGGTGGACCCCCCCTTATGTGGCCCCCCCCACCTACCTGCTGTTTTTGTTTACCATGTGTAAGATTTAATGGTATCACTACAGAGATTAACTAGCCCCTGCATTGTTTAAACCTCAAATTCATACTAATCCCCGGTATTGTTCAGACCTGTGATCCCCCCTGCATTGTTCACACTTCTTAAAGCCCTGTACTGTTCACACCTGAGACCCAGACTGAAACTGCCCATATTGTTCACCTTGTATACAAAATGCTAATGGGGCACCAGCAGTGTGTCACTGTATGTAGTACATTTTAGAGTGGTCCTGATAGGTTTCTCTGTTCAGCCTTCCATATGCTCCCTGTTGGTGCCATACTCTGCATGTGTGTGACATACTCTTCCTATGTGTGACATACTCTGCCTGTGTGTGCTCCACTCTGCCTGTGTGTGACATACTCTGCCTGTGTACGCCCTGCTCTGCCTGTGTGTGCCCTGCTATGCCTGTGTACGCCCTGCCCGTGTGTGCCCTGCTATGCCTGTGTGTGACATACTCTGCCTATGTGTGCCCCGCTCTGCCTGTGTGTGCCCTGCTCTGCCTGTGTGTGACATACTGTGTCGGTGTGTGCCCTACTCTGCCTGTGTTGAACATACTCTACCTGTGTGTGACATACTCTGCCATTGTGTGCCCTACTCTGCCTGTGTGACATACTCTGCTTGTGTGTGCCCTACTCTGCCTTTGTGTGACATATTCTGCCTGAGTGTGCCCTGCTCTGCCTGTGTGTGACATACTGTGCCTGTGTGTGTCCTACTCTGCCTGTGTGTGACATACTCTGCCTGTGTTGAACATACTCTGCCTGTGTGTGACATACTCTGCCGGTGTGTGACATACTCTGCCGGTGTGTGCCCTACTCTGCCTGTGTGTGACATACTCTGCCTGTGTGTGCCCTACTCTGCCTGTGGAACATAAGCCTGGTATTTGGGGGTTTGATAGCATTTGAAAATAAATTATTGTTAGGGGCCCCTAAGGTGTTTAATCATGTGCTGAGGGTGCTGTGTTATCCACAGGGGATGAGGAGGTATATGGATTTAAGGGTGTGTCTTAATATGACAACTTTTTTCACATTAGTGATAAGTGATATCACTGCAGTGAACTCCAACCATTTGATTTTTTTTGGGTGTGCTACTAAAATTAATGTGGATATGGTCTTGTGGTAACATGGGTGTGGTTTAAAGTGGGTGTGGTTTAAAAACAGGGAGTGGTCAACACTGGCTTCCATTTTCGGCCCTCCACCACGTAGGCCAGAAAAATTATCGGCCCTCGATAACACAGAAGTTGGACAACACTGTTCTAAACAAAGGAGGTCAATGGAATGAAAACATGGCCAATCCTACATATCCAAGTTGCAGCAATGGGAGGTATCCCATGATAAGAATAATAGTTAAAGGAAGCCATAGACTGCAGAGCTCTGCTGCTTAAGTGCTTTATTGTACACACTAGTATACAGGTATCCCATGATATCCCTCTATATTAGTACAGCGTATATTAGTACATAATAGCACATTATAGCAGGGGATCTTTTTTTCATAGAAAAGACCAACAAACCAAACTTCATAAACAAGCATACCATTCTAGGCTATTTTGATCTTAAAGGAATACTGTCATGGGAAAAAAATAGTTAATAGTGCTGCTCCAGCAGAAATTTGCACTGAAATCTTTTTCAAAGGAGCAAACATATTTTCTTATATTTAATTTTGAAATCTGACATGGGGCTAGACATACTGTATTGTCAGTTTTTACAGCTGCCTCTAGTGATGGGCGAATTTGCGCCGTTTCGGTTCGCCAAAAAATTCGCGAAACGGCGAAAAATTCGCGAAACGACGCCGGCGCCCGTTTTTGACGCCGGCGTCCGTTTTTCGGAAAATTTTTACCGCGAATTTTCGCGGGCGTTTCACGAATTTATTCACTCGGCGCAAATTCGCCGCGAATTCGCGCCTGGCGAATAAATTCGCCCATCACTAGCTGCCTCAAGACATGTGACTTGTGCTCTGATAAACTTCAGTCACTCTTTACTGCTATACTGCAATTTGGAGTGATATTATCCCCTCCCTTTCCCCTCCAGCAGCAATGGGAAGGTAACGAGATAAGAGCTCCCTTACACAAGATAGCTGCCTGGTAGATCTAAGAACAGCACTCAATAGAAAAAGCCAGGTCCCACTGCGTCACATTCAGTTACATTAAGTAGGACAAACAACAGCCTGCCAGAAAGCAGTTCCATCCTAAAGTGTTGGCTCTTAGAAAGTACATGACCAGGCAAAATGACCTGCGATGGCTGCCTACACACCAATATTATAACTTAAAAAAAATACACTTTAATTAATTTAATCGATTACATTTTATATTGTAGAGTGAATTATTTGTAGTGTAAACAGTGTAATTTAGAAATATAAAATACATCATAAAAATCATGACAGAATCCATTTAAGATCTACAGTTAGTTTTGATAGGTATGTGTATACACAGTATAGTTTATATATGTTAGCCTGATGTACTTTTCCCAATACAAATTAACTTTGTAACAATGTACATTGGTACAGTATGTAGTAACTTACTAAGTAAATATAAGACTATAAGCTTGCACTATAAGGATAATATTCCACTTGTGGTTTTCTACACTGGTAGAGACAATATGTCACCAAACCCTTTTGTGAAAGCAGTCATTGGGCCAGATTCAATTGAGTGAGTTATCTCGCGGTTTATCGTGTGAAAACTCATGGATGAGATTCAATTTAAGGAGAAAAAACTTTTCTCCTAATTCAGTTCCATGGTTTTTTTAACAGACTTCAATAGGGTTTTCACATGATAAACTGTGAGATATGTTTTTCGGAATTGCATCTCAAATTGAATCTCATCCATGACTTTTCACGTGATCTTTCTTACTGAATTGAATCTGGTCCGATATTGTCTTTATTGCCAACCACTTGTCATTACCCTCACAAGTGCAGTACCGAGTGTGTGCCATTTAAATCAAAGGCTGCTTCATGGACAGTCCACAGCAGGAAGATTACAGTGTGTGTGTGTATATATATAGAGAGAGAGAGAGAGAGAGAGAGAGAGAGAGAGAGAGAGAGAGAGAGAGAGAGAGAGAGAGAGAGAGAGAGAGAGAGAGATTTGTAATAAAAAGTATCGTAAAGCTAAAACCATTAGAGCCAAACAAATAAGTAAAATATAGGGGGAACTCACATTTCAGTTGAATTAGCAAAGGTATCTGTACAGGGGAGAAAAGAAGGAGCTAACCATTTCAGTAGAAATACCCCCACCCAAGGGGTGACAATCAACAGCAAACAACAGCAGCAAAAAAATCAAGGTACTCAGAAGAAGCAAAAGAAGATGAGCTAGCTGCTACATTGTCATATTGTGACAAAGCATGTTGTGTAAATAAAGTACAATTTAGCAGCTACAGTAGTTCTGCTTCTTTTGCTTCTTCACAGTACCCTGATGGTTTTTTTTGCTGAAAAGTAAATTGCTGTATTTTGGAGCTGGGTAGCTAGTTTCCTGTTCACATGCCTGCATAAAAACAAAGCACAGAAAGTGAAAACCCAATATCTTGCGGGTAGAAATTGCAATATCCAGGAGAATGTAAATATTCACTTATATGGCAGTAGCCTTATTTTTGTCTTTTAGGGATCCTAAGCATCCCAGAGCCCTGTTTAATTTCTTTCAATGGGGGGTGGGAACTTCTGATGTGAGAATAAAATAAGGAAAAGAGGGCAATTTAAAATGCCTACAGTAGATGGTTTCCGAGATGTCGTCAATTCTTGTGCAAGAGAAACCTGAAGAGGACCTTGTGTATTTAGGTAGAATTTGCCTTGTAATGTGCTGAAATTGTTTATTATTGCAATAGCTGCATCTCAAACATGGTGGGACTCCTGTATTGAATCTGTAACTATTAAAGAATATGTAAACCTTAACAATACTAAGGGGCACTTTTACTAAGGGTCAAAAAGAATTTTCGGATTTCAAAAACTTAAAATTTCGAAGTAATTTTTGGATACTTCGACCATCGAATAGGCCAAATTCTACTTCGACTCGAAGTGAAAAACTTTGACTTCGAAAATCGAAGTACTGTCTCTTTAAAAAAGTTCGACTTTGACACTTCACCATCTTAAACCTGCCAAATTGCTGTTTAGCCTATGGGGGACCTCCTATAACCTATCTTGAGTGTTTGGGCAAGTTTTGAGAAATCGAAGGATTAAGTCGTACGATTTTAAATATCCTTCGACTTCGAATGTCGAACTACCCAATTGGATGGTCGAATTTCGAAGTTTTTTGCACTTCGAAATTCGACCCTTAGTAAATGTGCCCCTAAATGTACAATTGCTTAGGGTGCTTTTCTAAGCACTTTTCCAATTTACATTATTTATATGTTTTAGTTTCAGTATTTAAATTTTATTAATTGCCAGTATAATGAATGTTGTAACAACACCTATTTCATGTAATGGTACAGTCAAAGAAAGCCAAATATACCTTCAGAAGGAAAAGAAGTGTTCTGATGTTGCTCTGCTCAGGAAAGAGCCAAGAAGCCTCGGATGCTCTTCCCCATCTCTTTCCTAACCAGAGCAACATCAGAACATGTCTCTGTTTTCCTTCTAAAAGTATATTTCTTTGACTGTACATTTACAGGAACTGACCAGCAAATTTACAATTTAACAAAATTAATTATATTGGCAGTTATAAAAAACATAAATAGCTCTGAAATTGTAAAAAAAAAAAAAAGATAATATTTATTGCAAAAGTGCTTAGAACCATGAGTAATTTTATACTCAGGTCTTTATTTAAGGTTTACTTATTCTTTAAGCATTTGTATTTTTCTAGTAACCAGCACTATGAAATGTAAATTATAAATGCTAAAAGCCATCATCTCTGAATCTTGCATCAAAAAAACATAATCTCTATAACTCTGGACATTGTAACATACAAAACAGTAAAAAAAAAAAAAATGTTTGAAGTCATATTCTGATTTATTTAACAAAGGAGTAAAGGCCAGGACAAGGAAAGGCAAAAAAAAATAAAATCCTATTTTTACTTTCTTTAATGAAAAACAAACCTATCTCCAATATACTTTAATTAAAAATGTGTACCGTTTTTATAAGAAACCTGACTGTATGCAGTGAAATTCTCCCTTCATTTACTGCTGTGGATATGAATTGTCAGATGGTCCCTAACTGCTGAGCAGGGAAACAATCATACTTATGAACAGCAGGGGGAGCACCCGTCTTACTTACCAGCCATGCAGAACTCAAGCAGCTTTGTTTATGACGATCCCTAAGTAGCCCAGACCACACTGAGCATGTGCAGGGTCAGGGTCAGGCAAAGATGTTTAACAAAGTTACAAGATGACAGCCCCCTGTGGCCAACTTTGAAAGCATAAATCATGTGTTTGATTAGGCTTGTGGTGCAGTAAGTTCATGTCTATGTTTAGTATACAAAATACAGCATTTTTAGCCTTATTCTATTTTAGACTTTCCTTTTCTTTTAAAGACCTTTTGATCATTCATTTATAACATAAAACACATTTGCATTACAAAGCCCTTGGAAATATTTCATGAATCAACTTACAGTTGATGGCTAGAACCATAACTAACGCTCACATTAAAGGCCATACAATTACTCAGAATTGCAGAACAATTAAAACTATTGGGTCTATTATCCTTAAAACCCAGCATCCAGATTGCTACAGAACATAAAAATGCATTGAGTATAGTTTACGGTAAATTATTTCTTTCTTGCCTGCTTTTCAAGTAATGAGCTTTCCATAATGATTAGACATAATCACAATTTGTGTTATCTAATTCAGCATAAATTACATTTGTTGGAAAACACTGGGTTTTTAAAGTTCCTTAAATATATGTTGGCAGATTTTAAGCATAGTTTAAAAAAATAGAGGGATAAAATATTTATATTATGAGGAATATGCTGGGGAATCATGTACAGCAATGTGGCGTAAGCATAGCAAATGATTAGGGATTAAACAAATAACCATTTCATGCAATAGTCCAGAATCAATTCCAAGAGAAACATTATTTAATGGTTTATCAAAAGAAAACATATTTAATTAGTAGAAAAAAACATTCTCATGTAACTAAATCTGGCGCAGTGTAAGAAAATGTATTAGGAGTTATGTTGAACTGAACTCCTGATTATAATATATAATATATATATATTTAGAAGCAATGGTAAACAGTCATTTGTTAAAGCTGTGGTTGGTCTTGGCAGATAAAATCTGCTGGTTTGGCCAGTTTCAGCCAAAATGACAGCATATGAATGTATTTATTCCAGCCAGAAATGTTAGTAAATTCATTTTGAATTTATTTAGCTCTCCATCATTTTCAATCATTACCTGTATTAACAAGTTTGGTACATCAGCTTTATTTAAAGGGATCCTGTCATCGGAAAACATGTTTTTTTCAAAACGCATCAGTTAATAGTGCTACTCCAGCAGAATTCTGCACTGAAATCCATTTCTCAAAAGAGCAGATTTTTTTATATTCAATTTTGAAATCTGACATGGGGCTAGACATTTTATCAATTTCCCAGCTGCCCCCAGTCATGTGACTTTTGCCTGCACTTTAGGAGAGAAATGCTTTCTGGCAGGCTGCTGTTTTTCCTTCTCAATGTAACTGAATGTGTCTCTGTGGGACATGGGTTTTTACTAATGAGTGCTGTTCTTAGATCTAGCAGGCAGCTGTTATCTTGTGTTAGGGAGCTGCTATCTGGTTATCTTCCCATTGTTCTTTTGTTTGGCTGCTGGGGGGAAAAGGGAGGGGGTGATATCACTCTAACTTGCAGTACAGCAGTAAAGAGTGATTGAAGTTTATCAGAGCACAAGTCACATGACTTGGGGCAGCTGGGAAATTGACAATATGTCTAGCCCCATGTCAGATTTCAAAATTGAATATAAAAAAATCTGTTTACTCTTTTGAGAAATGGATTTCAGTGCAGAATTCTGTTCTTTATACAACTTTCTGAATTACTGTGCTAATGCTCTTCTGAGCATTGTTGCTAATGGAGGGATTTTGGCTGAAAATATTCAAGGTATCAATATATCCAGGCCGTTAAAAGGGCATGCTTCATGCTTCTTTCAACCACCATTTGAAAATGTTGAAATTATTAGTCAATAGGCTTGTTTTATACTGGTGTTCCCCACCTGTAGCTCCACTCTTGTTGAGTCACAAAATTGTTCCCACTTGATGATAGAGCAAGCATTTTAAGTTTTCACTTAAAGGTACAACTTTTATTACTAAATTACACTGTGTATATTGCACGTAATCCATTCTACCATTTAAAATTTAATTCTTGAACCAATAAATGTATTTTTATTTAGTTGTAATACTGGTGTGTAGGCAGCCATCTCAGGCCATTTTGCCTGATCCCGTGCTTTCAGAAAGAGCCAGTTCTTCGCAGCTATTTTCACAAAGTTTTTTTTACTATTGTGTGCTATTCTCTACCAGGGAACTATAATCTTGTGTCAGGGAGCTGTTATCTTGTTACCTTCCCATTGTTCTGCTGATGGGCTGCTGGAGGGAGAGTTAGGGGGTAATACCACTGCAACTTGCAGCACAGCAGTAAAGAGTGACTGAAGTTTATCAGAGCACAATTCACATGACTGTGGGCACCTGGGAAACTGGCAATATGTCTAGCCCTATTTCAGATTTCAAAATGAAATATAAAAAAATCAGTTTGCTCTTTTGAAAAACTGATTCAGTGCAGAATTCAGCTGGGGCCACACTATTAACTGATGTTCTGGAAAAAAAAAACATGTTTTCCTGTGACAGTATCAATGGCTGAGCAGTTCACCCAAAAAGTTTATAGAAAAAAAAACCAGAAAGACAGAAAGATTGGTCTTAAATGCTTTTCAGATTATTTAAAGAACATTCCTGTTGATATTTAAAGAACATTCCTGTTGGTTTAAGATGCATAGCATAGTTAAGAAAAGAAAGGAAAAAGAAGGCGCCATTTGAGAGTGACAATATAGGAAATTAGTGCTAAAGGAATGCCAAGCAGGAATAAAAACAGAGCACGGATACTGGGAAACCACATCAAAAATCTATTAAAGCAGGGGCTCACACAAATCCCCTCGTCTGTTGCTATCCATGCTGCTTAAAGTATTGTTACCATCATTTTATAAGCCATTGGGCCACTTAAATTAAAAAAAAGTTCTATGCAGTTTTGCAAATTACGCTATGCAGTAGATAAGGCTTGTTTGAATTTAATTGGCGTTGCTATGGTTATACGAAGCTATTGATAAAGTCACTGTGAGTATGGTAATTGGCCTCCTTGCTCTTTATGTAAAACTGACAGTGTAGTTGCTGGTTGTTAAAGACTGTATTATATGGCAAGATGGTATAATAATGGGGTAATAAAATGGGGTTTAAAACATAAAAACATGGATACTATACCTTCATTTTTCCGTGTGGAGATTTTAAGAGCTTTTTATATTTTATTTACTTTTGCTTTATTTCTTCCAAGCCGCCAATGTATTTTTGGCTCAGTCTGCAGTTTTAGCCTTGCCTAACCAGCAACTGGCAGGCCAAAAGCACCTCTTTTAAAACAGGATTCCAGATGCCTGACTGAAGCAAATCCAATCTCTAAAAATCATGTGACTTTAGACTGCTGGACTACGGAAGGTGCCAGTTCTTTTTCGTTCTCTGATTTTTTTTCCTGTGTTTTAGATAATTTGCATATGTAAATTAAGTTTCGGATTTACTTTGTGATTCAGCCAAATCTTTTGTTGGGCATGCGATATTTGGCTGAATAGGAAAAAATACATAAGTTAACTCGCTGGGGGAATTGTAGCCTTTTAATATAGAAGGGACATACGGTATTAAGATAAAATTGTATAGATGTGACTACAAGTCTCAAAGGAAGGACAACTTATATGATTGTGTTGTCTCATTTTGTTTAATATTCTACTAAAAAAAAGCTCTTTGTTGACAGTAAAGCAGGAAACAGTGGCAAAGGAAGCCCCAGTAGGCAGGGGATATGTGGTGTGGTGCAGAAGAAACTACTCCTCAATGCAAAGTGACCTGCTAAGAGACTAGCATATTTTGCACAGTTATGTGGCCACCTTATCCTTTTAATTAACTCAGATAAGTGGCAGCTTGTTATGTAGAGGTTTCTCAGTGGAATGCTAATTTGTTCTGATTGTGCTGGAAGGCAGTAGAATGTGTGACTTTCCATTCAGTTTCAAAATTTGCCCTGTTTTGTGCAAAAAGATAATAGAAAATTACCACGTACAGATAAACAGAAGTGCTTACTCTCATAATCTAATTTTCTATCATTCAAGGATCAAATATGGAGTAGCTTCAATGTCTTTGCTTGCCTTGTTTAGCTCAATGAATAATGAAAACTATCGATTTTTTTGTGATTAACACATACGAAAATAGACAGCCCATCACAATGAAAAACTGTAATGCATATTTATCAAACTTTAAGGGGCCCATTTACTTAGCTCGAGTGAAGGAATAGAAGAAAAAATACTTCGAATTTCGAATGGTCGAATATGGCTACTTCGACTATCGAATTGGCTACTTCGACCTTCGACTACAATTACGACTTCGAATCAAACGATTCAAACTAAAAATCGTTTGACTATTCGACCATTCGATAGTCGAAGTACTGTCTCTTTAAAAAATACTTTGACCCCCTAGTTCGCCACCTAAAACCTACCGAGGCCAATGTTAGCCTATGGGAAAGGCCCCCATAGGCTTCCTAACAATTTTCTGATCAAAGGAAAATCCTTCGATCGATGAATTAAAATCTCCGATTTGAAGGATTTAATTGTTCGATCAAACGATTATTCCTTCGATCATTCGATCGTAGGAATAGCGCTAAATCCTTCGACTTCGATATTCGAGGTCGAAGGATTTCAATTTGGCAGTCGAATATCGAGGGCTAATTAACCCTTGATTTTCGACCTTAGGTAAATCGGCCCCTAAAAGTAGAGATGTCGCGAACTGTTCGCCGGCGAACTTGTTCGCGCGAACATCGGGTGTTCGCGCTCGCCGGAAGTTCGCGAACGTCGCGCGACGTTCGCCATTTTGGGTTCGCCATTGTTGGCGCTTTTTTTTGCCCTCTCACCCCAGACCAGCAGGTACATGGCAGCCAATCAGGAAGCTCTCCCCTGGACCACTCCCCTTCCCTATAAAAACCGAAGCCCTGCAGCGTTTTTTCACTCTGCCTGTGTGTGCTGAAGAGATAGTGTAGGGAGAGAGCTGCTGCCTGTTAGTGATTTCAGGGACAGTTGAAAGTTTGCTGGCTAGTAATCGTTTTGATACTGCTCTGTTATTGGAGGGACAGAAGTCTGCAGGGGTTTGAGGGACATTTAAGCTTAGGTAGTTTTGCTGGCTAGTAATCTACCTTCTACTGCAGTGCTCTGTATGTAGCTGCAGTGGGCAGCTGTCCTGCTTCTGATCTCATCTGCTGACTGCTGCAATAACAGTAGTCCTTGTAAGGACTGCTTTTATTTATTTTTTTGTTGTTTTACTACTACTACTACTACTATAAGAGCCCAGTGCTATTAGTCTAGCAGTGTTGGGGAGTGGGACTGGTGTGCTAATCTGCTGCTCCTAGTAGTTCAGCAGCACCAACTTTAATTTTTTTTTTTAATATTCATTTTTTTTTTATTTTACTTTTTTTTATTTTACTACCGCTGTAGTAGTGTATAAGTTGACCTTTTAGGCATTATTTGCCCTGTAGGCATTATTTGCACACTGTTTTCTTCAACCCGCCATCTAGCTGTGTGACCTTGTTCACATTCTGTCTAAATATCCATAATATTACCGTCTCCAGAAAAAACACCGGAGTGACTTTTTTCAAGCAGCCATAATATATTTTACGTAATCCGTATCCACCGCTGTAGTAGTGTATACGTTGACCTTGTAGGCATTATTTGCACACTGTTTTCTTCAACCCGCCATCTAGCTGTGTGACCTTGTTCACATTCTGTCTAAATATCCATAATATTACCGTCTCCAGAAAAAACACCGGAGTGACTTTTTTCAAGCAGCATTCATATATTTTACGTAATCCGTATCCACCGCTGTAGTAGTGTATACGTTGACCTTGTAGGCATTATTTGCACACTGTTTTCTTCAACCCGCCATCTAGCTGTGTGACCTTGTTCACATTCTGTCTAAATATCCATAATATTACCGTCTCCAGAAAAAACACCGGAGTGACTTTTTTCAAGCAGCCATAATATATTTTACGTAATCCGTATCCACCGCTGTAGTAGTGTATACGTTGACCTTGTAGGCATTATTTGCACACTGTTTTCTTCAACCCGCCATCTAGCTGTGTGACCTTGTTCACATTCTGTCTAAATATCCATAATATTACCGTCTCCAGAAAAAACACCGGAGTGACTTTTTTCAAGCAGCATTCATATATTTTACGTAATCCGTATCCACCGCTGTAGTAGTGTATATGTTGACCTTGTAGGCATTATTTGCACACTGTTTTCTTCAACCCGCCATCTAGCTGTGTGACCTTGTTCACATTCTGTCTAAATATCCATAATATTACCGTCTCCAGAAAAAACACCGGAGTGACTTTTTTCAAGCAGCATTCATATATTTTACGTAATCCGTATCCACCGCTGTAGTAGTGTATACGTTGACCTTGTAGGCATTATTTGCACACTGTTTTCTTCAACCCGCCATCTAGCTGTGTGAGCTTGTTCACATTTTGTCTAAATATTGATAATATTATCGTCTCTAGAAAAACCACTTGAGTTACTTTTTTTCAAGCAGCATTCATATATTTTACGTAATCCGTATCCACCGCTGTAGTAGTGTATACGTTGACCTTGTAGGCATTATTTGCACACTGTTTTCTTCAACCCGCCATCTAGCTGTGTGAGCTTGTTCACATTTTGTCTAAATATTGATAATATTATCGTCTCTAGAAAAACCACTTGAGTTACTTTTTTTCAAGCAGCATTCATATATTTTACGTAATCCGTATCCACCGCTGTAGTAGTGTATACGTTGACCTTGTAGGCATTATTTGCACACTGTTTTCTTCAACCCGCCATCTAGCTGTGTGAGCTTGTTCACATTTTGTCTAAATATTGATAATATTATCGTCTCTAGAAAAACCACTTGAGTTACTTTTTTTCAAGCAGCATTCATATATTTTACGTAATCCGTATCCACCGCTGTAGTAGTGTATACGTTGACCTTGTAGGCATTATTTGCACACTGTTTTCTTCAACCCGCCATCTAGCTGTGTGAGCTTGTTCACATTTTGTCTAAATATTGATAATATTATCGTCTCTAGAAAAACCACTTGAGTTACTTTTTTTCAAGCAGCATTCATATATTTTACGTAATCCGTATCCACCGCTGTAGTAGTGTATACGTTGACCTTGTAGGCATTATTTGCACACTGTTTTCTTCAACCCGCCATCTAGCTGTGTGTATTATCGTTTCCAGAAAAACCAACTGAGTTTTTGTTGTTGTTGTTGTTTTTTTAAAAATAATGCCAGGCAAAGGCAGGCCGCCACGCAGAGGCCGTGCTAGGGGCCGTGCTGCTATGCAATCCTGTGGCCCTAGCAAATTGCCCAGTTTTAAAAAGCCAATGACCCTGAACTCCCAAAATGCTGAAGAGGTAGTTGACTGGCTTACACAGCACACCCCATCCTCTACCGTTTCTAACTTTACCACAACATCCTCCTCATCCTCCACTGCTATGGCCACCCCACGTAACACTTCCTCCACCACCGGTGCCCCTTCTTCACTGGGGTCAGAGGAGTTATTTTCCCATGAGTTTCTTGAACTGAGTAATGCGCAACCATTATTGCCAGAAGAAGATGAAGGAGATGAGGACCTTACACCAGATTTAATTCTGGCAGAGAACACGATAGAGATGGACATAATGAGTGATGAGGAGGAGGTCCCCGCTGCTGCTTCCTTCTGTGATGTGTCAGAAGAAATTGATGCATCTGAGGAGAATGATGATGAGGAGATTGATGTTTTGTGGGTGCCTAGTAGAAGAGAGCAAGAGGAGGGTAGTTCAGATGGAGAGACGGAGAGTCAGAGAGGCAGTAGGAGAATAAGACTTAGAAGAAGCAGGGAGGACAGCCCGCAGGGATCAGTAGGGCAACAACATGTATCGGCACCTGTGTTCAGCCGGCCAACGCACCCGCCATTGCCGCCAATGCCGCCAACTTCTACTGTTACCGCCAGATCGCACACTTCCAAAAAGTCAGCAGTGTGGGATTTTTTTAATGTGTGTGCCTCTGACAAAAGCATTGTAATTTGCAATGAGTGCAGTCAGAAACTGAGCCTTGGTAAGCCCAACAGCCACATAGGTACAACTTCTATGCGAAGGCACATGAGCGGCAAGCACAAAGCACTTTGGGAGCAACACCTCAAAGGCAACAGGCAAACTAAAAGCCACACTCCTTCTGGTCCAGCATCTTACTGCTCTACCTCTGCTCTCCTTGACCCGTCTGAACCACCCTCCACTCCGCCTTCCACCTTGACCACCTGTTCCCATTCCCAGTCATCTGCCACCAGCCAAGTTTCTGTGAAGGCCATGTTTGAGCGTAAGAAGCCAATGTCTGACTGTCACCCCCTTGCCCGGCGTCTGACAGCTGGCTTGTCTGCACTCTTAGCCCGCCAGCTTTTACCATACCAGCTGGTGGACTCTGAGGCCTTCCGCAAATTTGTAGCAATTGGGACACCGCAGTGGAAGGTACCCAGCCGCAATTTTTTTTCTAAAAAGGGAATACCACACCTGTACCAACATGTGCAGAGCCAAGTTACCGCATCTCTGTCACTTAGTGTTGGGCCAAAGGTCCATATGACTACTGACGCATGGTCCTCCAAGCATGGTCAGGGCAGGTATGTCACCTACACTGCCCACTGGGTGAACTTGGTAATGGCTGGGAAGCAGGGAATGGGTAGCTCAACAACAACAGTGGAGTTGGTGTCACCGCCACGGATTGCACGCGGTTCTGCCACCACCTCTACTCCTCCATCGCTCTCTACCTCGTCTTCTTCTTCTTCTTACTCTGCTGCTGGGTCCTCCTTCTCCTCCTCCACACCTGTGCACCCCCAGCTCCCCCTAGGCTATTCGACGTGCCAGGTACGCCGTTGTCACGCTGTCTTGGGGATGACGTGCCTGGAAAGCAAAAACCATACCGGATCTGTACTCCTGTCATCTCTGCAGTCACAGGCCGATCGGTGGCTGACCCCACACCAACTGCAGATCGGAAAAGTGGTGTGTGACAATGGAAGCAATCTGTTGGCAGCGTTGAGACTAGGCAATTTAACACATGTGCCCTGCATGGCACATGTGTTAAATTTAATAGTCCAACGTTTTGTCTCCAAGTACCCAGGATTCCAGGACGTTCTCACCCAGTCCAGAAAGGTGTCGGCCCATTTCAGACGTTCCTACACAGCCATGGCACGCCTTGCTGACATTCAGCAGCGCTACAACATGCCAGTCAGGCGTTTGATTTCTGACAGCCAGACTCGCTGGAATTCAACGCTCCTTATGTTGGAACGTCTGCTGCAACAACAAAGGGCCGTCAACGAGTACCTTTTTGAACTGGGTGGTAGGACTGGATCTGCACAGCTGGGGATTTTTTTCCCCCGTTACTGGGTGCTTATGCGCGATGCCTGCAGGCTCATGCGACCTTTTGAAGAGGTGACAAATATGGTCAGTCGCACCGAAGGCACCATCAGCGACCTAATACCCTTCGCTTTCTTCCTGGAGCGTGCCGTGCGACGAGTGACAGATGAGGCTGTAGACCAGCGTGACGAGGAGCTGGAAGCGCACGATTTCTGGTCGGAATCACCAGAACGAACCCAGGCACCTGCTGCAACGCAGGGAGAGGTGCCAGAAGTGGAGTCAGAGGAGGAAGGTGGCTTTGTGGAGGAGGAGGAGGAGGACCAACAGGAGCAGGCTTCCCAGGGGGCTAGTGGTGACCTTTTGGGGACCCCTGGTCTTGTACGTGGCTGGGGGGAGGAGACCGTGGATGATGCAGTCCTTGATAATGAGGAAGCGGAGATGGATAGCTCTGCATCCAACCTTGTGAGAATGGGGTCTTTCATGCTGTCATGCCTGTTGAAGGACCCCCGTATCAAGAGGCTTAAGGAGAAGGACCTGTACTGGGTCGCAACGCTACTAGACCCTCGGTACAAGCATAAAGTGTCAGAAATGTTACCAACATACCACAAGTCCGAAAAGATGCGGCATTTACAAACCAGCCTGCAAAACATGTTGTACAATGCTTTTAAGGGTGATGTCACTTCAGGAACTCATCAACATTCCAGGGGCAGAGGTGCCAGTAATCCTGCCACGAGCACACCTGCAAGGACAAAGCCCTTTGGCCAGTCTGTAACGTCAGACATGCAAATGTTTTTCTGTCCAAGGCAGCGCCACAACCCTTCTGGATCCACCCTCAAAGAACGCCTCGACCGGCAGGTAGCGGACTACCTGGCATTAACTGCAGATATCGACACTCTGAGGAGCGATGAACCCCTGGACTACTGGGTGCGCAGGCTTGATCTGTGGCCAGAGCTGTCACAATTTGCCATGAACCTCTTGTCTTGCCCAGCCTCAAGTGTGCTCTCAGAAAGGACCTTCAGTGCAGCAGGAGGGATTGTAACTGAGAAGAGAACTCGCCTAGGTCACAAAAGTGTCGATTACCTGACCTTTATTAAAATGAATGAGGGGTGGATCTCGGAGGGTTACTGCACGCCGGAAGACTTGTTCTGACTTCTATGCAGCTGTCCTTCTCTTCAAGCCTCATGACTCCACACACAGCTGTCCTTTAGCGTCCTCCTCCTCCCTCCGCCACCGTTACAAACTAGGGTGCAAACCCTACTGGTTTAATTTTTTCTGGCCTCTGTGCTTCAGTGGCTGCAACCAAAAAAACTGGGCAAACAATGTCTACAAGGTCAACGTATGGCAAAAAATGACTATTTTCAGCATTTATATGGCATATTTTTTCTGGCAACTGTGCTTCAGTGGCTGCGACCAAAAAAACTGGGCAAACAATGCCTACAAGGTCAACGTATGGCAAAAAATGACTATTTTCAGCATTTATATGGCATATTTTTTCTGGCAACTGTGCTTCAGTGGCTGCAACCAAAAAAACTGGGCAAACAATGTCTACAAGGTCAACGTATGGCGAAAAATTACTATTTTCAGCATTTATATGGCATATTTTTTATGGCAACTGTGCTTCAGTGGCTGCGTCCAAAAAAACTGGGCAAACAATGCCTACAAGGTCAACGTATGGCAGTTGTTTAAAGAGAACAGTAGATTACTAGCCAGCAAAGCTACCTAAGCTAAAATGTCCCTCAAATCCCTGCAGACTTCTGTCCCTCCAATACAGAGCAGTATCAAGCAGATTACTAGCCAGCAAACTTACTATCATCTGTCCCTGAAATCACTAACAGCTCTCCCCCTACACTATCTCTTCCAAGCACACACAGGCAGATTTTTCAGATACATTTTTGCCCTTGATCCCCCTCTGGCATGCCACTGTCCAGGTCGTTGCACCCTTTAAACAACTTTAAAATCATTTTTCTGGCCAGAAATGTCTTTTCTAGATGTTAAAGTTCGCCTTCCCATTGAAGTCTATGGGGTTCGCGAACCGTTCGCGAACCGCTCGCATTTTTGCGCAAGTTCGCGAATATGTTCGCGAACTTTTTTTCCGACGTTCGCTACATCCCTACCTAAAAGTCCATTACAATATGTTTCTGTCCATCTAGGGCATGAAATACCGGTAGTGTGTTTCTCATTTTTTCCATCTTGGGTGTATTCAGTATATAACTTCTAGCTCAAATTTTCCCATGGAATTTAATGTTAAGCAACTCAAAAAATCTTGAGAACTGTCTAGAATTCTCAAGTTATTGGAATGCTAGAAAGATTTTCACTTAAACATGCTTATGTTCCCATTGGTTTTAATGCATCTAAACACATTAGAGATTCCGACTTTTAAAGACCCCCATATTTTTCAGGGGGGCCAAAATACATTGGAATAAATAAATCTGTAAATGATTTGTAAATAAAAACTATCTATATAACATTATACATCATGACATACTGCAGGATAATTCAGCCCCATGGTATCTACAGAGAGGATAGATGTTGTTCTTGGGTCAAAATATATGAGCCAATTTTAACAATCAGAAAATGATATTGTATATTTAGAGATCTACTGGTAAGCTCTAATTTCCTTTTGCAGACTGATTAATGAAGTAATGCTGCAATACGATGCTTTACTTCTGGGAACATTATTTCTAAATAGCTATAAAAAATGATCTATTAAATCTGATCTTTAGAAAAACAGATACATTTGTGACCAATAATAATTCTAATCTTTAAAAAGACCTTCCTTCATTCACTTTGCTTTATTTAATGCAATTGCTTTCTTATGGAACTTCCACACTGACTACAGCTCCTTGCAAAATGACTGCCATCACCTTTGTCTGAGTTTTGTGCTACCTCCTTATTTGTCCTTTGTCATTTCTTCTGGATTGTGAACCTGTACAGATTTCCTTTGACTCTGCCTAACTTTGACCTTAATTCTGGCAACTAATCTGGGGCTTTGCTTTAGACTTTCCTCCAAAGGATCTTCTACTTAGCACTACTACCAATCCTACTCTAATTTTACACCTGTTCTGTTGTTCATTTTATCATGCTTGACAATACCACTTGGCACTGGCCATTAAGTGCAATAATTAAAACATCAGTTTATATCTATCAAAGAGCACAACAATTATAACGTATGTTTGTATGCCAAACAGAATTTATGGGGTCGTTTTGGAGCTTTCTCTTAAAGGTTTGTTTACCTTTCAGTTAACTTTTAGTATGATGTAGAGAGTGATATTCAATTTGCCATTGGTTTTCATTTTTTCAATATTGCTCATTTACCAATGAATTATAATATTATTAACATGCATTTATATAGCACCAACATATTTTGCAGTGCTGTAAAGTAATGTGTTTATACAACTAAAACACATGAATTACATACATGGAGTTAGATACATCATAACCAATACCGGTACAAAAGGTGAGGAAGGCCCTGTGCAAAAGAGCTTACAATCTAAAGGGAAGGGAATAAGACACAAGGTGTGGGAGTGGGCAAGACCAGAATGAAGTGGGTGAGAGATGTAGTACTGTATGTGGTATTGAATTTGGTAGTTAAGCAGAGTGAGGGTAGGCTTCTTTAAATAAGTGTGTTTTAAGAGATTTTTTGAAAGCAGAAATGTTGGGAGAAAGTCAAACAGACCATGGGAGAGAATTCCAGAGGAGGGGTGCAGCCCTTGCAAAGTCTTGAATGCGAGCATGTGAGAAGATAATGAGAGTAAAATTGAGTAGCAGGTCAGTAGAGGAGCGTCGTAAACGGTTGGGTGAGTATATAGAGATGAGTTCTGAGATGTAGGGTGGGCAGAGTTATGAAGTGCTTTGAATGTCAAGGTCATTGATTTGAATTTTATTCTGAAAGGTAGTGGAAGCCAGTGCAGGGATTGGCAGAGTGCATGGCAGAGGAGGAGCGGTTGCTGAGGTATATAAGCCTGGCGGCAGTGTTCATAATACTGAATAGTATAATAGAAGTCTACACTGGAGTCAGACTTTGCATCCAAACTGATCTTTGTGACTGAATTATGAATGAGTCTTATACAGTTAAGACTACTGTGTTGTGCTGTGTTCAGTGTAGTACTACCTGCGGAACATCTTGAAAAGACTGTTATTAAATTCAGTGGGGTTTTCATCTCTTTCACTATCTGAATCTAAGTCCACCCCCTCTCTCGCTTTCCAAGACAATTAGCACATGGTGTGGTCTTTGGTTTGAATGAATTATTCATAATATTCTTTGTTAATGATTTATGTGCCATATGCCACTAGAACAAGATGTATATGTAATATCCAGTCACCTTATTCAGACAGTGCAAGCAAATAATAGGAAGCTGTGCTTAGGTGAGAAAGTTATGAACTATTCCTCGACCACGGAGCTGACAGTAATTTTATTTCAATTATACCTGGAATGCCACCGCCTTGCTGCTTGTTAACTCTTAGTACGCTAGATGAAGGCAAAGGGTAAATCTTTGTTCACGAACAGATAGATAATGAATTTGAA
Source organism: Xenopus laevis (assembly GCF_017654675.1). Classification (NCBI taxonomy): domain Eukaryota; kingdom Metazoa; phylum Chordata; class Amphibia; order Anura; family Pipidae; genus Xenopus; species Xenopus laevis. Next base: position 96,156,577 of record NC_054377.1, on the reverse strand, counting down.
AGATGTGGGATGATTACAAGCAGAATACATCTGCAATGATCATCCATTAGACCTTATTACTTATCCTGCAAACCAATTTAGAAAGACAAGAAAATGGCAACAATAAGCTTTAAAAATATCAATGGATACATTTACACTTGAGATAAAATTGGCTGCTTATCACCAGCCAGTCGGGAAGCCTCTCTTGTATACTGTCTATTTAAGGTACTGGAAGATTTTTTTTTAGCTTTTAGAAGATAATAATAAATTATGTTCTGGACATAGAGGGTTAATGTTATCAAAGCTTCTTTAAAAGACTGACAAGCTTTGTAATCAATATAAGTTTTAATATTAGCATGATGTTAATGCAATTGACTTAACCAGATTGTAACCTCCCAGGTGTATTTACTAATTATTTTACGGGGATTTGTCATGTGATGAATTTCATAGAGAAATCATATCCTCAAAAGATCAAAGCTAATGCCCTGTTTCCATTATTGTGCAAATGTGAAAAATTCGCACAGAGAAATCCCAGGGTAATTATGTATGCTTAATAGCCTAGGTCCTAGCTGGCACATTCAAGCCTTCCACCCTGACACTAATACAGTGACAATTCTATCTGCAATATGAATAATCATTTGGTCACAGACACTTTGAAGCCAAGCTGGGTGGTTCCAGCTTGTACTCTGTATAATAGTGCCTACATTACAGTAATTCATAGCAATATATCCTTGATTATTAATAGAAAGCAAATGCCTATTTGAATTTTGCATTAATCTGCTGATAAATGGCCATTTCTTACATTCTTCTCCAGTCATTATATATATATATATATATATATAATAGCAGAACTAGCTATATGCTAGCTTCATCTGGTGGAGAAATTCTCAACACCTTTCTATGCAGCCTGTCAGAAAACTACCTGGAACCACAGTTGACCAACAGTTTTCGGGTTGCTAATGCTCAAATAGGTATTCCTCTAAATGACAGGCTGCACAAAGGGGAATTGAGTATTTAAAACTTCCCATGTGCCATGGGCTGTAGTTCTGCCCAGGGAAACAAAATGGTAGTTCCAACTCATGTCTGATAAATATATAGATAAATAGTTTTAATTCTGCTGCCTCATAAGGCACTATAGGAATCCTGTGCCATGTGAGAGAGCAGGTGCTTTAGTAGAATAGAATGCCTCCAGCCAAGACTACAACAGACAAAGCTGCAATACCCCTCCCTGGGAATGATCTAAAACCGTAGTCATGACTTAAAGAATAGAGCAAGAGGTTTATTGGTAGGAATCATGCAGTGTAAGACTTGCCAGCTAGGATTGACTTCATAAAGGTACAAATTTGCTTGATAACTAGGGTGATTCATGCTCAGTCTGGCTTTGCCACAAGCCTGTGAAGTTTTTTCCAACAAATGTGGACATATAGGGGTGCATTTATTAAACCTCAATTTTTTTCTGGTCAAGGCTTTTAGGGGAAAAACACCAATTTTTTGTGGAAAAAACCCTCAAATTTTTAGAGATTCGTCATAACCCAAAGCTGCTAAAAATCTGAATCTGAAAATACGCCATCTCAAACCTGTCGAGGTTATATATACACCTATGACTAAGTACCGGAAGGTACAAAATGCGTAAGGTGTGTTTCTAGTGGGTCAGTATGTAATTTTTTAATATGAGTGTTTAATAAAGGTTGATTCTTATGGTCTTTGAGATACAGGATATTTTTGATAAGTATTAGTCTATTGTGCTTTGGGGATTGGGGCAAGATCCTGGTACTCGACTGCCCATTAGATTGGCATACAGACTCCTCTAGCCTTGCTAATATTTTGGAGGTTATGTAGAATTCAATGGCCTTGAAGTTGTGCCTTGACATTGTGATCTGCTCTGGATAATCCAAAAAAATTCTGAATTTGCGGGGATAATCTGAAAAAATTGCGTTTTCACATTGATTCGATTTGATGCTCCATTTTTTTTCATGACGTTTTGTCCCTCTGAAAATTATTGTTAAATGGTTTTATGGAAGGGAGTTTGGTCGGATTTGTTTTCCAAAAAAAACTTAGATTGAGTGGAGTTTTAGTAAATTTGCCCCATAACGATTCAGGGATAGACCATTAACGCAAGCTTTTTGGTGCAAGACCAGCACAATACATTTAGAGACTTGCAGGAAACCCAGCTCATTATGTTACACAGTTGCTTTATTATTTATTTGTAGAATTTTTCATTTATTTATTAATAGTACACAAGGATTTGCACTTCTTATTTCGAGTCATGCCTTGCCATAACCTATGAATGTTTAATATTTCCTAAGCTTTACAAAATAACGGAGCATTCTGATTGCACTGGGCTCACCTATAGGGGTGTCATTTCCATTTTCTCTCCAACTGGGAGACAAGATTTAACTTTGGTTGAGTTTATGTGACAGAGGCTGCGTTTAGGCCAACAAGCCACAGGTGACTTTTTACTGTAAATCCTTCTTTGTATTACTTTAGTGCTAAATGAGATTTTAAACCATAAATTTTTATTTTAAATCCCATGGTTCAAAAGCGTTTTCTGCTTTGCATCGAGGTGGCTGAGAAATATAATTTATTCAACAGACCCAGGAGGCTGCTAAAATATTCTGCACAAGAAAAGGGTCATGCATGCTTCTAACTTTTGATATTGATAGTACAGGAATATTCTTGCACAATCCAGGGAACAGAAGTGATCCTCGAGGGAATTACTATGGCCCCTAGCCTTCCCAAGAGCTCCCTATGTTTTTTTGTACAATATCATCATTTTACTCTAATCCAGCCCATGAAAATGTGGTATATTGGATAATTGGCCTGCTACGTGGAAAAGTAGGACATCGTTCGTAATGTTATTTACTCATACAGGCACAAACGAGAGTTCCTCTGCACTCAATCATATTAATATAATGACAATGTTAAGACATTTTGTAGAAAAAGCTTCTAAAAATGCTCTCCTTTATAAATTTCAATAAAATTGTAAATCACTGGGGTGTCAGTTTGTTAAGCACCTCCAGTGATTACAATTGGACCCCAGGCCAGCGCACTGGTTCACTGAAAACTGTACCTGCATGGGGTATAGACATGTCAGTGCCTTGGTGTTCTGTCAACTCCCAGGTCCCTTTGCGGTGGTCCAGAACTGTAGGCATATACATTATATTATAATCTCAGCAGTCACATGGGCTCACTTGGAATTAAAAAAAATGGTGGCCCCTGCAAGACTATACCCTGGGCCAGTGTTTCTCTTTGTTGACAAAGACACTGGCCCAGGGTAAAGTCCAAGGTAAGTGTAATCACTCAGGGGGTACCTAACAAGTTAGATGCCTCGCAGTGATCTTTTCAACAACAGGATTTTCTGAAATTCAAGTTGCCCAACTATGTCCATCATCCCATGTCTAGCCAGTCCTATGCTTACTTTCATCTGATACAAGATAGATAGAAGATGAGATAGAAGATACGTTGAGAAACTTGCCTCAGGTGGCAGCAACTTGCTGGTAACCAGGTGGTGGCCAAAAAGCAGTTTCTGGCAACTGTAAGAGCCAAAAACAATCTTTTAAATTAGCAGTAAGCGTGGGGAAGGTGAGGGAGGGGCAACACCAGCTAGGTTTCTAAAGGGCAGCACTAAGTGTTGAATCTGTCCTGTGGTACAATTCAGTTTCCAAAGAAGTAAACAAAAAGAGTAGCTGGTCTGGCTGAGGCTAAACTCCAAATTAACCCGTTGGGCCCATGGCATGGTTGTAATGTGTTATTTGGCCTGGATCAAACTTGCACCTGGGGTATTATAATAAAAGGAGCACAGTTTGTTACTGGGCTAGTAATCAGTCAGTAGAATTTATTGGACACCTTTTTATTTAAGAAGGTTTGAGGTTACTAGACGAGCATATTTTGTGCCTTTTAGTTCATTACCCTATTAAAAGCTGATAATGAATATGAGATAGTGTGCAAAATGCTAAAAAATGCTAATCCATACGAGAAAATAAAAGCCATCTAGTCAGAAGAATTTATAACTCTGATTATAACACTCTAAAAACAGAATATAATCCTTGTGACTGGGCTCACAATCGGGCACTCTTAGAATGTTTGTCTCCTCTTGTATGTTGCTAAATCTGTAGATATTGTCACTTGTTAAATGTGAATTTATCTGGAGATATCTTGCGGTTCCCATTGGGAAAAGGCTAATTTGAGAATAGGTTTGCCAGTTTCTTCTTCCACTTGCGGTGCCTTATGCTAAAACTGCCACAAATAAGCAGCCAATCAGAATGAATAAATTGAACCTCCGGATTTTATACACTAGAAGTTGTTGTAACACTTGGTACTATTTCCACTGACCCACATTTGCATTAATTTAACCCACCGTTCTTAAAAATAATATATTCAAATATACAGTTTGTAAAGCCTGGCAAGGTCCCCTTCAGCTCAGAGCAGATGTCCAGACATTGGCAGTTAATGACAAGTAAATGACTTGGCTTGTCAACATCTTTTCATACCCTCAATAAAATTGTTATAAAAATATTATCTAGGGTTTTCATTTTCATTTTAAATCGGGGGTGTGATCTGCATTTGGTGCAAAGTAGCAATACAGTAATTATATAAAATATGCAGTAATTATCTCTAAATTCTCTGATTTTCGTTGCATACAAGCCTTGGCACAAAAGTTCACAGTTGCATGGCTGCTTAAAGTTGAAATAAATCAATAAAAACACCCCCCAGGACACACTCTGTCCTTTTTCAAATATATTTCTCTACTACCCAATTGCTTGCTTAAGCAGTTATTAGGCTTTTAGACCTTCCTTGGTTTACTCATCTAACCAATAAAGCACAAATATCTCTATCCATTGATTTTTTTTACACTATAAAATTTGTGCACACAAATTGTTGAAATTTGAAGTGAACCCCTATTGTGGGGTTAATACATTTCCAAAGTTAGCCAACCTCTCCCTGGTTTGAGCTGAACATTACCAGATTAGCTGATGCCCGGAGATAAACCAGGTGAAAATAAAATATGGCATTACTGGACAGACAACACTAATAATACATCATCTATCCTTCTATCCCTCTATCCCATGTCTCAGTCCTACCTTCTCCCACGGTTTATCCCATGTATGTTTGATATAATTTCCCTGACAGTCCATTTACTAGGTGGTTGTTTAAACTGTAAGGAAACAAACCCGGGGCAGCAGTATCTAACTCGATGATACTAGCAATCCTACCAAAATAAATTCAACTCTCGTGTCCAACTCATTGCTTTCATAGTACATTTCCTTGCTATATTAGGGCTTAACAATGAAAATAGCAGATTTACTGGGTTATTGGGGTTGGGAAAAAATAAAGAGGTTCTAGTGGGTGGTCCAAACTGATGTGGACATTCAGTAAATACACCAGCCTGCTATACCTTAATTTGCTCTGTAACCCAACAGTTCATGAATTTTAGCCAATGCCTGCAGCCGTAATTGAGCAACAGCAGTGAAAATTGGTACAGGTATTTCATCGATGGGTTTTAATGCTACCCCAAACATCACTTTTTTTTAAATTTTATTCATTTTAGCTAGCAAGATTTCAACAGGTGTATATATGTTACACTGAGAGGCATGAACTGAGAGCTCTGAGATGAAGCCAAGAAAATAATTAGCACATTCACAGGCTGGGCTCAACTGTTAAATTGAAATAACACAATAAGCTTTCACTTTGCAACTGCATGTTCACAGGGCACTGGCATGTGCCATCATCACTGTTCCTGCAGCCAAGCTTTAAATCTGTATAGAATGGCAGCAAAGATGCTAGGGCAGCCCATTATTGCTGGCACCATACCCCCAAAAGATCTCTGCAAAGCCTTGATTCCTGTTGTGTAGGACCATATTTTTTCCTTTTTATTCATGTTTCTTTAAAACTATTATTACTGTTAATACTTTTCCTATCCTATAAAAGTAAAATCCAAAGTACTTCTCTTTCTAATGAAGATTCAGATGAGTTCACACGAGCACCTACACTGTCACATTACAATCATCAATTTCAAACATGACTAACAAGATCATTAGGAAATTGTGAACATTTCAGTCCATCTGTTTTGGCCTACACTCTAGGACTGTTGGCCAGTTAGGTTGGAAAAAAAACCAAATTGCCTTGTGTGTGGCCATTTTTAATGTTCAGTCCTTAACTCACAGGATAGGAACTTATGGTTTAAATTCAGGGGTAGCACTTTTCTCAAATACCAGTCTTTTAGATGGATCTCTCTCTGCTCAATAGTGTTATTCATTATAAAAAAAACTCCACAAAAAAAATTAAACTGCTATAGCTGTTATTTGAGATTGTGTATTTTATGGTCAGCTTTAATGTTGTCAGGAGTGCGGCGGAGCCATCCAAGATGGCGGCACCCATGGTCACAGCGTGGTTTCGGGTGCCATCGCATTGACGTCAGTGTGCAAATGTGTGACGTCACGATGCCATGTTTTGGCGCCAAAATGCCCGATTGCCCAACTATAGGATTTGTTCAAGCATTCCTGGGTATCCCTAGTTTTGTGTTTATTGCATTGCTGGACCTTTGACCCTGCTTGAACCTTGACCTTGCTAATAATTTGCCTGCCTTCTGACCTACTGCCTGGATTTGACTCCGCTTTGTTCCTGAACCCTTGTCTGTACAGCGAACTTGGACTTTAACCAGAAACTTCCTCCTAGGTCTGGACTTTCCCCGCTGGGAGCCGATAGGCCCCCGTGCCAAATGTTCAGTGATAATTTGCTTGGGAATTGGTTTTTTTTTTACAATTTCCTATCTGATTGATACAGAGGTTTTGTACAAGTTGTTTTCCTTTTAGGAAGCAATCTAGGACAAATCCGGTGTTCCATATACTGCATCCAGGAGCGAAATATGATGTCAGATTTGGGTCTTATTCCACTTAAACCAAGCCTTATGCTGGTGTCTGAAACATGAGGTAAAAGATGCCTCATTAAAATCACTACTTCTGAGACAAGGGTGGACAAAATTAGCATAGGGTCTGCAGTTGGGGAGCATAAGCTTGGCTTACTGGTGGCTGGGGGAAATAGCTGCTGTGACACAAAGTGGAAGGCTGCACTGTGCATATTTGTGTGAGAGTGTATAAAGTGCCTTTGCTGTTTATTTTTTATAGTACTTGTCATCTTGACAACTCTGGGGACCTTTTGTTCCTCAGGTAAATGTGACAAACCTTCCAAAACATCCCTGTGTGCCATTACTTTTAACTTCATACCTTTTATGGAGAATAAAGAAGAAGAATAAAATATATTGCTCTTAATAAACATTCCTTTTTATTAATTATATGAGAAGCAAAGGGAAAAAATGATTTTGGTAGATCTAGAGCATCTAAAAGTTATGCCTTCAGATCTTTCTTAAAGGGTGGTTCACCTTTAAATGAACTTTTATGTTATAGAGTGGCCAATTCTAAGCAACTTTTCAACTTATTCAAATTATTTAATTTTTGTAGTTTTTTTTAGTTATTCACCTTTTTCTTCTCAGTCTTTCCAACTTTTAGATGGGGTCACGGACCACACTGGGCTAAGGCTACAAATATATTCTTATTGCTACTTTTTAGTACTTATCTTTGTTTTCAGGTCCTCTCCTATTCATGTTCCAGTCTCTTATTCAAATCAATGTATGGTTGCTAGGGTAATTTGGACCATAGCAACCAGATTGCTAATATTGCAATCTGGAGAACTGAATAAAAAGCTATAATAACTCAAAAAACACACATAATAAAACCAATTGCAAATTGTCTCAGACTAGCACTCACTATATCCTACTAGAAGTTAACATAAGAGGAACAACCCCTTTAAATCACTAATTTATTGGTTTTCAGCATCATCCTTATTTATTGGTTTTCTGTTCAATTAAACAGAGATGTCTACAGATTACTCTCATTTAAATAAAATACTCCAGATTTCCATACAACAATAAAATCAATCCACCATCCTGTCTGTGTTGCAGCGTAAAATAATTCACATGTAGATTACTTACTGAGCATGGCTGTAGTTACATGTCAAGCTTACTAATGGCCGCTGTCACACTAAAGATGAAGTGGTTGAGTGGGGTTGGTTGGAGGGGGGACTTTTACATTGCTAATTGTAGACTTAGCCAGAATAACAGCAGGGGAAGTAAGTCTGGCTTGTAATTAAGGAAATTAGGTTTCAAAGGCCCAATTTTGTGGCTTTTCAGTTCTTGGGCTCACTCCAACATTTTCCTTTTTCCCCAACCCCAGTGTCTGTTACATGATATCCCCATTTCTTTCCAAAATATTTTCAAATGTTTACTGTTTGTATATGTAAATATCCTTGTTTTTCAATGCTTTTCTGTGAATAATTATGATCTGCTGTGTTGACATCAGCATTAAGAAACATCAATGGAAAAGTATAAATATTTTATGAAAAACAGTATTTTTGTCTACAGCATATCGCAACACAGTGATAGCCGTTGGTGCTGTTGTCTTGCAGACCACAGAATAGACTTGTCTCCAGGAAAAATGGAGAGAGGCTGTAGCGCAAATGACAAACCAAATAGGGCTGCCTAAAATGAGGGCACAGCTGTCTCTCCATGATATATGTTTCTCTGCCTACTCAAGGGCTCCATAAATGTATATGTATGACATCATGTTTATTTTATCTGAACCATGAAAAAGGGTATATTGGTTTATCACCCCACAACATTGAACTCAGTAACACTTTGATAAAAGAACTACTTTGTGTTAACATGCAATAGACTGTAAAATCAATGACACTGACACTCAAGTTATGGACTACTGGAGATTTCTTTACCTCCATAAACACTGGTAATACAAAAAAAAAAGTTGACACAAAAAGGGTTGTGAGAAATCAGCTTCTTTAATCATTCTTAGAAAAAAATCAATTTGACCAAGAATCACTAAAATTTGGGGATATTTGATGTTTTGTACACATATTTGTTTCCCTGCTGCATCCAACTGACTCATGCAACTTACCAGGGACTCACAGCATGAATCATTTGGTTTCACTAGTAAAACAGATTGGAGAGCAGTAAATGGCAAATAATTGCAAGCCAAGAGATGACCTGCACTGCGGTACTGTAATACAACTATTGAAGGGACAGCCACATCAGATTGATTGAAATCTCCCTATGCATTGGTTTATATTTATGGATTTTTACTGATATTGAGAGGTTGTTGGTAACTGCATGTAGTTTTTCTATCTATCTATCTATCTATCTATCTATCTATCTATCTAATCTAATCTATTTTACATTTTTCTCTTGATATGTCATTGCAGCATGCTGGACAAATACAAGAGATTCTCTGCACTCAACCCATTATCAATATATTGAGGACAGTGAAACATTTTGTGCCTTAAGCTACTAAAAATGCCTTCCCCTTAAAACAAAACAGGGATAACAGGGAAAACCTTCCAGCTATAGTCAGGTCATCCCACAGGTGTCTAATAAAGGGGCAGCCAAGTATGGAGTTTTACTTTGAAAAGCAGCAAGTAAGTTGCAGGTAATACCTAGTCCCTTTGTAAAATGTATAATGAAGCAATAGAATTCTTAATGAATCAGATAAAATTGAGCATAGGACTGGCGAGATATGGGATGACTTTGACGTAGTTGGCCAGCTTAAATATATTGCAATATATGGACAAACAATCCCTGTTTTGTTTAAAGGGGAAGGCATTTTTAGTAGCTTAAGGCACAAAATGTTTCAATGTCCTCAATATATTGATAATGGGTTGAGTGCAGAGGATCTCTTGTATTTGTCTATGTGAATTTTGTTGTCACAACCTCATTGCACCCCCACTTAATGGTTTTAAAAATTAGTGTTGAGCACAACTTTCCCTTTTTTGTTATTGCAGCATCCTGGCCACAGCTGGAACTCACTTCAACACTCATGTGGACCTGCGTACTTTACGGGCAGTGCGTGTTCTCAGGCCACTGAAACTGGTCTCGGGGATTCCTAGTAAGATTATTTATTTTTACTGTCAAGTTTCACTTCAACATTGCTTAAATTAATCTTATAATCCTATGTTGTTTTACATTAATGAAAAACTAACAATAACAATATCAAAACAATTGGTAATGCAAACAATTTTCTACTGTGAAAATTCAAAGTATTGCGAACCTGTAAACTGTTTAGTGACCCAAAATACCAATGATAAAAAATGTAAATGTTATAGTTTGCCGGTTACAGTTAGTGAATTTCTGATTGCCTGACTGTAAGTTGCACACGGCTCAACTCAAGTGTTCCATGACTGTTTAAACACAGGGCTGTCCAACTGAAGGCAATGCATCCAAGGAATAGCTACAAGTTGTCCGAGGGTTCAACTTTTAATGACACTGTAGCACTGTTATATTTTGGCCTCTAATTATGTAGTATGTTAACAAACCCTGGTATAACATATACAGTTAGTAAACTCCCAGCAGAAATCTAGTAGCACATTTTGGTGAAAAGTTGTCAAATGTGATTTCTATAGCCCAAAGTCTTGATAAAGAGCCCAGTGAAGCACAAAACATTGCCTTTATCCTATACAGGTGTGGAATCCATTATCTGGAAACCAGTTATTCAGAAAGCTGCAGATTACGAGAAGGCCATCTCCCATAGGCTCCATTTTAATCAAATAATTATAAACAATTTGTAAAAATTGTTTTCCTTTTCTCAGTACATTGCACATGATTCCAAACCAATTTGTATAATTAATCCTTATTTGAGGCAAAATAAACATATTGGGTTTAACTCATTTTTAAATAATATTTCAGTAGACTTACGGTGTGGAGAGCCATGTTACGAAAAGATCCCTTATCTGGAAAAACCCACGCATTCTAGATAACAAGTCCCTTACCTGTATGCCTTTTGAGCCCTATAAATCACATTTACTGGGATTTCTCCATAATGTCAGTGTGCTAATGGTTTTCTGTTCTGTGCACTGTATTTTGTATATGACCCAGACAGCAGGGGAGGATCTTTCAGTATCAGCTCCTGGCACCTTCACAGGACTCCAATCTAATACATACACCAAATAAACTGTCAGGACATTTAATGACTGTATATATGTCTAAAGAGAATAGCAATCCTTCAGGCAGGAACAGACACTGACTTTGTTCGAACCATTTTAATTCCAGGGAAACATGATTATTTAAACTGCATAAATTAACATATTTCTTATTTTATTACATTTTGCCTGCATCAAGAATGACAAGATCCACTTAACAAAAGTCTCACGCCTTTGATCTATACCACTTTATATTATATTTTCCTATATCAGCAGAAATATGTACAGTAGATAAAATAACAAGGCATTAGCTCTACAGAGTTTCATCCTTGTTAACCTTATAAGCGTTAAACGTTTTAGACATAAATTGTAAAAAAAATAAAAGATTCTTTTTATGTCATATTAAAATTTATAATTATGTTTCAAGGAATAGTTCATTCCAAAGACTGAAGAAACTTTCCTTCTGTTGTATTAATGCATATTATTGAGAGCTGCCGTACAGATCCAATGAAACATTGAGTATGTATTGTATAAAAATGCAGAAATGCCGATAGGTTGAAATTTGATCCATTGAAGTTACTCATAGCAACAAATTAATAATTCACTATACATTTTCTAACTAGACAGAACCATGTTCATTGCCAACTGGTAGTTACAGCTTATGCTTGAGAAGTTGCCCTTGTGTTAGTAAAAGAGGGCTGGAATTTCTTATGTATAACAACATGCCCTCACACAGTATCTTACTGTCTATTAAAGAGAAAATAAATAGGGTTTAAGCCTTACCCAGAAACATATTTTACTTGTTTATTTAACAAATTCATACAAACTTAAAGGTCATTAACATCTGCAAGTGCAACAGCAACTGCCTGTTAATAGGGCTTTCATATGTGTTGGACTGGCCCACCGGGATACCAGGAAAACTCCCGGTGGGCCCAAGTGTCAGTGGGACCTCTTGCTTCTAACCATTTGGCCTATTTCACAGTCATTCCCTACTTCTTTATGGGAAAAAAGATACTTAAGAATAGAGTAGAGTATGTAGAATTAAAAGACAAGGAAAATAAAGAGGTTGAGTGAGGAGAGGAAGAATAGTAGTTTGAAAGTGGGCCCACAGTCTAAGGTTTTCCAGTTGGCCGCTGGCATCCCAGTCCGGCACTGTGGTTTAATGTAATATGTGCACTCATTTGACCTACATTTTTTACTTCATGGACACTTATAAATTACAGTCTGGAAAGCCTTGAGGTGATCTTTCCTTTTGGCAGGGATATTGTCATTACAGACATAAAGCCTTAGTTAATCCGAGTCCCTGTGGCAGGTCAGTCATTCACTTTCTCCTCTCATTGTGTCTTGTTTTCTATCTCCTAAGGTTTACAGATTGTGTTGAAGTCAATCATGAAGGCGATGGTTCCTCTGCTACAGATTGGATTGTTGCTTTTCTTTGCCATCCTTATGTTTGCTATCATCGGCCTTGAGTTTTACAGTGGAAAGCTGCACAAGGCCTGTTACAGGAACAACTCTGGTATGCTAACAACTGAATATTTTTTAACCAACAATACATTAAAATATGTGCTTTTTAGTTAATGCAAAAAAAAAAATTAAAAGATCCTTCGAAAGAGTGAAATCCTTTTGGGTGACACATGCCTACCACACTCCTTTTGCACATGGCACTAATTGTGCAGCATTCAGTGCAAACTTTGTTGCTATATTGCTTGTCATGTAAAGCAGGTGCTTTGTTTGTGGAGACACCAAGGGGCAAACTTACTAAAGGACGAAGTGACTTATGCTGACGAAAATTCTTGCCTTTGCAACCTCAGGCCAGGCGAAGTGCACTAGAGTAGATAGGACTTCCTCTAAATTTAGTTGAAAATTTTTCTAAGGCCCAAAAAACGCTGGCGTCTTTTCCTTTTTTCAGGGTGATAGGCTGCAAAAGAGGTAACCGGCTTCCCCCCTACATTTCCTAACATATGGCACATAAACTATACACCGTGCTCATGTGTAGGGCATTATAGAAACTCTATTTTCCTTTATTAAGCTTCTCTGGGCTTGTGTAGTGTAATGTATTTGCTGCAACATATAAGCCCATTCAACTTTAACTTCCCGCCGTATGCAAATTAGCCAGCGCTATCGCAACTTCGCTCTGCTTGCAGAATTACCGCTAGCGCAACTTCGCCAGCATTCGGTGTCCTGGACGCAACTTCACATGTTAGTGAATTAGCGTGTAAAAAGTTCTATATTGTTATTATTACTACTATTGTCATTTATTCATTTTTAAAGTGGTATAACTCAGGTGTCTTTTTCAAGGCAAGATAAACACGAATGAAACTTATTTTTGTGGAGCTTATATTGAAGTTGGTATTTTATTGCTTCCACCCCTTGATTTAAATCTATTTTTATTTTTTAATACATGAGGAATGGAGCTGGAGCCCATGGACCCACCTCATCCTTGTGGAGTGCCCCGTTGCCCAACTGGGTACGAGTGCAAGGAATGGATTGGACCCAATGATGGAATAACACAGTTTGACAACATCCTATTTGCAGTGCTGACAGTCTTCCAGTGTATAACTATGGAGGGCTGGACCACAGTGCTGTACAATGTAAGAGCCATTCATATTTGAGGAGTTTGCTATTACAAGTGATTCAAATTCCTTAGTGTATATGTTTCTGAAACACAACATAACATACAAGTGGTATTTGAGTTGTTTCTGCATAGCATAACAGCAAGGGAGAAAGCGAAATGGAACAGACTGACGTACAGACACAAATCTGGTTCTGGTCTTGTGTGTTAGAGCATGGTTTAAAGAAGATAAAATTATAAATACTTAAATGTTTCTATTCCAAAAGCAGATGTCATTTTCAGGTTTCATATAAGAGCATACTTAGCTTTAATATTCATGGTTATTCTCTCTTTTTGTTCCTACAAACCCAAAACCCTGATCCTGTAAAGAGTCTGACATCCAACAGTTAAGGGAGAGACTGGAAGCAGAAGTACAATTTAGACAGGACTTTAAAAATAATATTTCAATGTCATTAGGCGTTGTGCCTAAAATTCACTAATGTGCCACTTGCAAAAGTGAGGTTTTGTTAATGGGCTTAGAGCTTAAAGGGGACCCGTCACCCAAAAAAATTATTTAAAATCCTATTTTATCATGTTAGTCATGCAAAATTAACTTTATTTACGCTGTATAAATTATTTGAATCTTGTTTCCATCAGTCTGGGAATTCATAATTATAGCAAGCAGGAAGGAGCCATTTTGTGGACACTGTTATTAAGGCAAGCCTTGCATCTTCTCAGAATCTTGTTTGTGCACCAGAATGGGGGACCTGATGTCCATCCCCTTGTACTGGCTACACAATTAAAGAGAACAAGGGAATGTGGGGAGAGCAGTGACACCTAGGAAGTGCTGAATGGAAAGTGAAAGTAATTGCTTGCCCCGCCTCTATGCCTAGGCATAGAGGAGGGGCAGGCAATATTTGATTGACAGCTGATATTTTTAAATGAGTTTACAACAGCTATGAATGCTTTAATAAAAAAAAGAAATTGGATTTCATATTTATTTTGAAAAGGACTTTTATTATACAGATTTTTATGTCTGGGTGACGGGTCCACTTTAAATTAACAATTGTAATTTGCATGCTACATAATACCACACAGAGACCAGCAAAAACAATACAGTGAGCAGATATTATCAAAAGTAGCCCAAAAACATTTCCCCCAAAAATCTAAATATGGGATGGTACCCAGAAGGGTGATCTTAGATTTTTACATCAATATTGGGCTGCGGTGATCTACTGGTCACCAATCACCATCTCAGGATCTTCTGCTAGATCAAAATCTACCATATGGTCACCCATAGTTCAAACCCTTAAACTTCTTTAAATATTATCTAATTAACTGAAGCTACTAAAAACTCACTCGCAGCATTACTACTTAAGTTATTCACGCTGCCGCGGGGCTCATGGGCATGGTATACTTAATAATGCAAGTAATTTAGTGTATGAGAATAGTAGTAATAAACATTACTACTAACCAAGTGCACATTACAAAAAGTACATTATTACAGTTAGATGTTGGATAGAGAAACTGAAACTGCTTCTGTCTGTCAGCCCACACCATGGCTGCTTTTTCCCAGCTGTGCTTTCCCTAAACAGGTGTATGCATCATTATGGCTGCACTTGCCTGAGCTAATTATATGTGTGTGTTCATCAATGTGAAGGGAAATAAGATTATTTATACAGTGCTGCACTTGTCATCATTGAGTTGTTTATATACATGCTAATGACAAGTGCAATGCTGTATAAATAACACATCATGAAGTATACTAGAGGAAGCTAAAGGTTAAATAACACAATGTCAATGCAGACTGGCATTTTAGGTGGAGAGCACCCACTATTCTCTTGTCCTTACTGAGATAGTAAGAAGAGATAATTAGTGACGGGCGAATTTGAGCCGTTTCGCTTCGCTGGAAAATTCAGCAGTTTTTTTTTTACGCCGGCGTCCGTTTTTTTTTTTACGCCGGGGAAAATTTTTTTTGACGCGAGTTTATTCGCTGCCGCGAATCGCGCAAATTCGCCGCAAATTCACGCCTGGCGAATAAATTCGCCCATCACTAGAGATCATATAAATAGTGACTAGACTTCGGTTTTGCATATGACTGTAGATCCAAACATAACATTTCACTTAGTGAAAACTTTTATCACCCACAATCTGTTCATCTCTGTGATTCTCCTTCTGCACTCGTATATTAACTACTTGACATGCAAAGTATTGTGAGAAACAGAGTTTCCAATCAATTTAATGAAAGACTGGGGCTCATTTATAAAGTTTGTGTAGCACTCAGCACTTTGTTTATTTGCAAATGTTTGCATTGCCTGTGTTTTTCCTAAATGATTATATAATGCATTATGCACAAAAATTCACAAATGGCTCACAAATGAGATGGGTGTTTGCATGAGAGCAGTCACTGTGCGAGGTTGTTGTGCGTGAAGATTGCATAGCATAACTCGAACACAGAGTGTGCTCATAAGTACGGTATTTGCAAGTATGCCATTTTAAAAAAATCTCTTAAGGACATTTGCAATGCAAATAAAAATTCACAATTATGTGTGCACATTAAACACACCACTCTTATCCAGCTTTGTAGATATAAACATGCCCAGGGCAAAAATGTTCACTGTTTGTGAATCATTTTGAATCTGTGCTGCACAAAGTTTATAAATGTTCCCCATATTGGTTGTTATCCAGATTTGTTTTCCAGCCTCACCTATACACATAGAAGTGATAGGCCTAAGGAAACTGAAGTGCTTGGCTAAGGAAACAATTCTTTTAATGCTTATGAAGAGGGGTTTTTTTGCAAATAATGCCATAGTACTGTCCTGAATTGTTTTATTTTACCCATATTAAACTATAGTGTGTCACTTTATGAATTTCCCCTGGAAATGTAAATTTTGTTCTAGGATTCCACGCATAGCTTGCTCTTGGCCTTTTTCCAAATTCTTCTCACACTGTGACGGCAGCCCACTGTGAGAAAGACAAATCTTGACTGAAACAATCCCCTAGCGCAGTGATCCCCAACCAGTAGCTCGTGAGTAACATGTTGCTCTCCAACCCCTTGGATGTTGCTCTCAGTGTTCTCAAAGCAGGTGATTATTTTTGAATTCCTGGCTTGGAGGGAAGTTTTAATTACAAAAAACTAAGTATATTGCCAAGTAGAGCCTCTTGTAGGCTGCCATTCCACATAGGGGCTACGAAATAGCCAATCAGAGCCCTTATTTGGCACCCCAAGGGAAACAACTCTTTTTACATTTGAATGTGGCTCACGGGTAAAAAAGGTTGGGGACCCCTGCCCTAGGGGTTTTATTCAAAGCTATCAGTCATCACTCTTCTCACATGACACTCAAGGGCAGATTTATCAAAATGTAAGATTAGAGCTTGGCACTAGTGATGGGCTAATATGTGCCGTCTTCCGGCGCTTCAGTAATTTTTGTCACTTTCGGCGCATGTGCAGTTATCCTGAAGCGGAAGACTGCTCCAACTGCTCAAAGGATATGTTATGTGCCAATTCAGCTTAGTAATACCCATACCTGTATTTGAAATGGGGGGCAAGATTGCAACAAGAATGTTTTTTGTTCCTGTTACAATCTTGGTTACTGAGGAACTGGGTTTTGGGACTGACACCACTTGTCATTTGCCAGTTCAATGAGAAGATGCTGGGGCCCTCAGCCCTACTGTGAGTTTGTAGGGGGGAATGTGCTGCTCTTATAAAACTTTTAGGGCACATTCTCTTTTAATGCTAGTATAAATCAAAGCCTTCTAAGTGATAAATAATCTACCAGACAACATCATATAAATAAATGGCTGGTTATAATGGTATGCAGAACATTCCACTAGTTGCACAAAAACAACCCCAGTTGCAATGGACACAAATCCCTTTCCAGGATCTTGCACTGCCTTCCAGTCTTAGCAGTCTGGCATACGATCTACGCCCCTCTGTCCTACTCCAGATAGGATTTTCCAATGTGCCACCCCCTGGTCCTAGCAGTCCGGCACATGTTCTATGTCCTACTATGGATAAGAATTTCTTTGTCCCTGCTTCAGGATGTATCCACTATCACTTCCACCCTAACTCTGGCTTAGCCATGGCCTTTAGGTCACTATCTCGTTGTTGGGGCCTGAGCTACCCGTACTAGCTTTCCTGTCTATCTGAAGTACCTAGTACTTCATACTGGGAGACCCTCTATCTACCTGTACCCATCCAGCCTATATCAAGAACTGAAGAACACAGCCCTGGGTGTGTCTTTCCCTTAAATAACCTTTGCACTTTATCCCCCTCTATTGACTGGGGTCTAAACTACAGGTAAACCTGCATTACCTTAACACTATTGCCACCTACCTGCCAATTTAACACATTACACCTGTCCCCCATTATTGTAAATGCAACAAAACACATATGAAATCAACATTTATACTTAACAAAAAAAAGTTTTTCTATTAATTGCAGCTCGTGTATAGTACTTGTCTGACTTCTGCTTGTTGTACATGTGCTTCAATTATGCCATATTTCTCGGCAAGAACCTCTCTTTTCAGCCATGTTTCCTTTGGTTGCCCATACTGTCACACATTTTCTCATAATCTGCCTGAAAATCTCCTTTGATTCCTTTTTATTTCCCAGTTAATTAATGTAATTGGCTAGTGAATGTGTGTTTGGCAGAGGCTCCTGTGTGTCAGCTATGGTGTAAGCAGCTGTGCTCCCATGCTGCTTGTCATCAGAAGCCTCCATGCTCTGTGTCAGCCCCGCAAGGGCTCCATGCCCAGACACAAATCTCATTTTAATGTTCAAATTCTATTGCCACAGTCTGTGTGCCCACTCGCTGTACTGACATTGCTCAGGCTCCAACTGCTTCTTGCTCAAATAATATAATTTATAGACAGGGTAAGTGATGCTTACAAACTTTTCCCTTTTGTGTTGCTGAAGTTATAACCATTATTTTTAATACATCCATTCTACATTATTTGATGAATCAGCAACAAAAATACAGCACAGAATATACTTGAAAAGATGGCCCTATCAGCTCTCTATAGTACTTATATACTGTATCCAGGGCAACCCTATGTGTATGGGGTAATGCAATGCAGAGGATTGTTTGAAGATCCTAATGTGCAAGAATTTAGTAACATGTACAGTGCATGAGTATGACAATAGGGACAGCAGAACTGCTGGCTGCTGAGGGGCCCATAGGGGTAGCCTTATCTGAGATATTGAACTGTTTTAGAGTTTGCATAAGATTGCAAAAACAGGTAACCTCTTCAAGGTTAAGGAGGGTGCAAATATCTTTAGTGACACCACTAATTAAAGTAAATTATACCTTGATTTTAAAATGTGTTTGGCATAGGATTATACCTTTTTCTTCTAGCTTTCATTTTATAAGAAAGTCGTTTTAACATTATGGCTGTTTGTCCCCTATCTTATTTCACTTCTCATGGATAATCTTACTGTATTGGGGCCTAAAGGAAAGTTATCAAGGGTTGCTATAACTGGGGCATGATCAACTAAAAACAGTTGGTAATACATATTGCAGTGCTGTTTGGTTATGTACCAATCTAACACTGCTTATTATGTACTCATGTTTATATCTGACCTTTTTTTAGACCAATGATGCCTTAGGAGCCACGTGGAACTGGCTGTACTTCATTCCCCTCATTATCATCGGATCCTTCTTTGTCCTTAATCTTGTCCTCGGAGTGCTGTCTGGGTAAGACAAACTCACTGTTTTCTACTGGCTGTTTTACTCTATGCCTATGGAATGACCTATACTTTCTCTAGACTATTGGTTCAAACTGCATATCCTTGCATCTGCTAAAATACTGTAATGCTTTTTTAATTATTATGTCTTTTCTCTAATCAATCTGTTGATCTTTTGAGACAATTTTTTTTTGAGCTTGACCATGTTAATATCTACTGTAAGTTTGCAGGATTCACAACAGACACTTTCTTTACTTTAAGGAAGTTTATTTACACAAATGGGTGACCATTTCAGCATACAAAACTTAAATTGTCCTGCTCACTGAGCACTACCTTCACACATTTGGTGAGTTCCCTCAAAACTAGGCCCCTTGTGGGCTACCAGCAAAAACCCATATGTTGGGGTCACCTGTACTCTCTATAATTCTTTGGGGTATTGCTCAGCCTCCTGACTTTCCTCAATTTCTCAACTCAGACTCTCAGTCCCTTGGTCACAGGCTCATTCTGCTCCTTGCAGTGTTAAGCAGCACCCCCCACTTTGGGAGTTCCTAACACAGACAGGCAACCTTTTTGTTCTGTGCCCTGCTCAGAGAGACCTTCCTAAGCTTTCCACTACAATGAAATCCCTTTCCACAGGACAGCCTTCTTGTGATAAGTGAGCTCTATTTGTGTGAGCTGGACCACTGGAATTGATTGTCTGACTTGCCTGTTCCTTCCAGAACACTAAAGCTTCCAGGGTCAGACAGCAAAAACCTTTAAACAGAAGGAACCCTTCTCCGTTTAGTAACATCTTTCCTGAAGTTTACATCTGGGAGAAATTAAAGGCAAAACTCACCTTTTAACACATTTCTTTGATGACTCCCCCACACTAGAAACACCAAAAAATGACAAAGGTTCATATACAATTCATTGACAGTTTGGTGGTATTTCCATAGCTGCTGCTAGATAGATAGTCATTGGCAAGGTTTGTTGGCCCTGTCTTGTAAGCGTAGGAATTAGCTTTTACCAGTCTAGTGTAGACAAGAAGGAAAAAATTATGACTGATTAATCTGGGTTACATATAATATGTATTGCTTTGTGTTAACTTTACTGTGTTTATAAAAAACCAAAAGATGTATCTTCTGTCGTTGTTCAAAGAGCTGCCTTTGCCATGAAGAGCAAATTTTTGTTTAACAGACTTGCCTTCTTAACTGCCTGGCTGAGGGAAAGGTTAACTGCAAGAATTCTTTGTTTTCCCCTTTGTGCACATATATTGAATATGGGGTTGCTAATTGTGCCATAATATTCATTTAAATAATGGATATGGGTGGCATTGTGACAGGAAATCACATTCAGTAAATAACACGTGGGCACATGAAACCGGTCACGTTCTAGGATTGTGCATCTCATGGTGGCCCACTTACTGCTATATAGTTCTAGACTTGAAAATAAAAGCAGACAGATTATAATAGGAAAGTGTATGTTCTATGACAGACCCCCTCTCTGTAACATAAATGAAGTTGCCATCCTAATATGACCTGTGCCAAGTAAGTGGACTTAATCATGCAACTGTTATTGCTATTTTCAACCACCACATCTCTCACTGCCAGTGGTAAGTGCCTTATGGCAGAGTTATAAGATATCTTAATAACAGCTCCTAAATTCCCAAAACTCAAGAAAGAGAATTAAATAAAGTTGGGTTCATAAGAAAAGTAAATGGAAGTACATTTAAGTAATGACAGAACATTGGGGTTATAAAGGGAGCAGATTGATTATGATTCCAGAGAGCATAACTCTTTCTCTACATTTCTAAATAGCTGTTACAGACCAAAAAAAACCATAAGAAAAATGCATAGTCTTTAAATTCTTGACCTGTTGTCAGGAAAGGTCAGTCCAAGTAAATTGCAAATCATTCAAATCCATGTTGTCATGGATAGAGATGTCGCGAACTGTTCGCCGGCGAACTTGTTCGCGCGAACATCGGGTGTTCGCGCTCGCCGGAAGTTCGCGAACGTCGCGCGACGTTCGCCATTTTGGGTTCGCCATTGTTGGCGCTTTTTTTTGCCCTCTCACCCCAGACCAGCAGGTACATGGCAGCCAATCAGGAAGCTCTCCCCTGGACCACTCCCCTTCCCTATAAAAACCGAAGCCCTGCAGCGTTTTTTCACTCTGCCTGTGTGTGCTGAAGAGATAGTGTAGGGAGAGAGCTGCTGCCTGTTAGTGATTTCAGGGACAGTTGAAAGTTTGCTGGCTAGTAATCGTTTTGATACTGCTCTGTTATTGGAGGGACAGAAGTCTGCAGGGGTTTGAGGGACATTTTAGCTTAGGTAGCTTTGCTGGCTAGTAATCTACCTTCTACTGCAGTGCTCTGTATGTAGCTGCAGTGGGCAGCTGTCCTGCTTCTGATCTCATCTGCTGACTGCTGCAATAACAGTAGTCCTTGTAAGGACTGCTTTTATTTATTTTTTTGTTGTTTTACTACTACTACTACTACTACTACTATAAGAGCCCAGTGCTATTAGTCTAGCAGTGTTGGGGAGTGGGACTGGTGTGCTAATCTGCTGCTCCTAGTAGTTCAGCAGCACCAACTTTAATTTTTTTTTTTTAATATTCATTTTTTTTTATTTTACTTTTTTTTATTTTACTACCGCTGTAGTAGTGTATAAGTTGACCTTTTAGGCATTATTTGCCCTGTAGGCATTATTTGCACACTGTTTTCTTCAACCCGCCATCGAGCTGTGTGACCTTGTTCCCATTCTGTCTAAATATCCATAATATTACCGTCTCCAGAAAAAACACCGGAGTCACTTTTTTCAAGCAGCATTCATATATTTTACGTAATCCGTATCCACCGCTGTAGTAGTGTATACGTTGGCCTTGTAGGCATTATTTGCACACTGTTTTCTTCAACCCGCCATCGAGCTGTGTGACCTTGTTCCCATTCTGTCTAAATATCCATAATATTACCGTCTCCAGAAAAAACACCGGAGTCACTTTTTTCAAGCAGCATTCACATATTTTACGTAATCCGTATCCACCGCTGTAGTAGTGTATACGTTGGCCTTGTAGGCATTATTTGCACACTGTTTTCTTCAACCCGCCATCGAGCTGTGTGACCTTGTTCCCATTCTGTCTAAATATCCATAATATTACCGTCTCCAGAAAAAACACCGGAGTCACTTTTTTCAAGCAGCATTCATATATTTTACGTAATCCGTATCCACCGCTGTAGTAGTGTATACGTTGGCCTTGTAGGCATTATTTGCACACTGTTTTCTTCAACCCGCCATCGAGCTGTGTGACCTTGTTCCCATTCTGTCTAAATATCCATAATATTACCGTCTCCAGAAAAAACACCGGAGTCACTTTTTTCAAGCAGCATTCACATATTTTACGTAATCCGTATCCACCGCTGTAGTAGTGTATACGTTGGCCTTGTAGGCATTATTTGCACACTGTTTTCTTCAACCCGCCATCGAGCTGTGTGACCTTGTTCCCATTCTGTCTAAATATCCATAATATTACCGTCTCCAGAAAAAACACCGGAGTCACTTTTTTCAAGCAGCATTCATATATTTTACGTAATCCGTATCCACCGCTGTAGTAGTGTATACGTTGGCCTTGTAGGCATTATTTGCACACTGTTTTCTTCAACCCGCCATCGAGCTGTGTGACCTTGTTCCCATTCTGTCTAAATATCCATAATATTACCGTCTCCAGAAAAAACACCGGAGTCACTTTTTTCAAGCAGCATTCACATATTTTACGTAATCCGTATCCACCGCTGTAGTAGTGTATACGTTGGCCTTGTAGGCATTATTTGCACACTGTTTTCTTCAACCCGCCATCGAGCTGTGTGACCTTGTTCCCATTCTGTCTAAATATCCATAATATTACCGTCTCCAGAAAAAACACCGGAGTCACTTTTTTCAAGCAGCATTCATATATTTTACGTAATCCGTATCCACCGCTGTAGTAGTGTATACGTTGGCCTTGTAGGCATTATTTGCACACTGTTTTCTTCAACCCGCCATCGAGCTGTGTGAGCTTGTTCACATTTTGTCTAAATATTGATAATATTATCGTCTCTAGAAAAACCACTTGAGTTACTTTTTTTCAAGCAGCATTCATATATTTTACGTAATCCGTATCCACCGCTGTAGTAGTGTATACGTTGGCCTTGTAGGCATTATTTGCACACTGTTTTCTTCAACCCGCCATCGAGCTGTGTGACCTTGTTCCCATTCTGTCTAAATATCCATAATATTACCGTCTCCAGAAAAAACACCGGAGTCACTTTTTTCAAGCAGCATTCACATATTTTACGTAATCCGTATCCACCGCTGTAGTAGTGTATACGTTGGCCTTGTAGGCATTATTTGCACACTGTTTTCTTCAACCCGCCATCGAGCTGTGTGACCTTGTTCCCATTCTGTCTAAATATCCATAATATTACCGTCTCCAGAAAAAACACCGGAGTCACTTTTTTCAAGCAGCATTCATATATTTTACGTAATCCGTATCCACCGCTGTAGTAGTGTATACGTTGGCCTTGTAGGCATTATTTGCACACTGTTTTCTTCAACCCGCCATCGAGCTGTGTGAGCTTGTTCACATTTTGTCTAAATATTGATAATATTATCGTCTCTAGAAAAACCACTTGAGTTACTTTTTTTCAAGCAGCATTCATATATTTTACGTAATCCGTATCCACCGCTGTAGTAGTGTATACGTTGACCTTGTAGGCATTATTTGCACACTGTTTTCTTCAACCCGCCATCGAGCTGTGTGACCTTGTTCACATTTTGTCTAAATATTGATAATATTATCGTCTCTAGAAAAACCACTTGAGTTACTTTTTTTCAAGCAGCATTCATATATTTTACGTAATCCGTATCCACCGCTGTAGTAGTGTATACGTTGACTTTGTAGGCATTATTTGCACAGTGTTTTCTTCAACCCGCCATCTAGCTGTGTGTATTATCGTTTCCAGAAAAACCAACTGAGTTTTTGTTGTTGTTGTTGTTTTTTTAAAAATAATGCCAGGCAAAGGCAGGCCGCCACGCAGAGGCCGTGCTAGGGGCCGTGCTGCTATGCAATCCTGTGGCCCTAGCAAATTGCCCAGTTTTAAAAAGCCAATGACCCTGAACTCCCAAAATGCTGAAGAGGTAGTTGACTGGCTTACACAGCACACCCCATCCTCTACCGTTTCTAACTTTACCACAACATCCTCCTCATCCTCCACTGCTATGGCCACCCCACGTAACACTTCCTCCACCACCGGTGCCCCTTCTTCACTGGGGTCAGAGGAGTTATTTTCCAATGAGTTTCTTGAACTGAGTAATGCGCAACCATTATTGCCAGAAGAAGATGAAGGAGATGAGGACCTTACACCAGATTTAATTCTGGCAGAGAACACGATAGAGATGGACATAATGAGTGATGAGGAGGAGGTCCCCGCTGCTGCTTCCTTCTGTGATGTGTCAGAAGAAATTGATGCATCTGAGGAGAATGATGATGAGGAGATTGATGTTTTGTGGGTGCCTAGTAGAAGAGAGCAAGAGGAGGGTAGTTCAGATGGAGAGACGGAGAGTCAGAGAGGCAGTAGGAGAATAAGACTTAGAAGAAGCAGGGAGGACAGCCCGCAGGGATCAGTAGGGCAACAGCATGTATCGGCACCTGTGTTCAGCCGGCCAACGCACCCGCCATTGCCGCCAATACCGCAAACTCCGCCAACTTCTACTGTTACCGCCAGATCGCACACTTCCAAAAAGTCAGCAGTGTGGGATTTTTTTAATGTGTGTGCCTCTGACAAAAGCATTGTAATTTGCAATGAGTGCAGTCAGAAACTGAGCCTTGGTAAGCCCAACAGCCACATAGGTACAACTTCTATGCGAAGGCACATGAGCGGCAAGCACAAAGCACTTTGGGAGCAACACCTCAAAGGCAACAGGCAAACTAAAAGCCACACTCCTTCTGGTCCAGCATCTTACTGCTCTACCTCTGCTCTCCTTGACCCGTCTGAACCACCCTCCACTCCGCCTTCCACCTTGACCACCTGTTCCCATTCCCAGTCATCTGCCACCAGCCAAGTTTCTGTGAAGGCCATGTTTGAGCGTAAGAAGCCAATGTCTGACTGTCACCCCCTTGCCCGGCGTCTGACAGCTGGCTTGTCTGCACTCTTAGCCCGCCAGCTTTTACCATACCAGCTGGTGGACTCTGAGGCCTTCCGCAAATTTGTAGCAATTGGGACACCGCAGTGGAAGGTACCCAGCCGCAATTTTTTTTCTAAAAAGGGAATACCACACCTGTACCAACATGTGCAGAGCCAAGTTACCGCATCTCTGTCACTTAGTGTTGGGCCAAAGGTCCATATGACTACTGACGCATGGTCCTCCAAGCATGGTCAGGGCAGGTATGTCACCTACACTGCCCACTGGGTGAACTTGGTAATGGCTGGGAAGCAGGGAATGGGTAGCTCAACAACAACAGTGGAGTTGGTGTCACCGCCACGGATTGCACGCGGTTCTGCCACCACCTCTACTCCTCCATCGCTCTCTACCTCGTCTTCTTCTTCTTCTTACTCTGCTGCTGGGTCCTCCTTCTCCTCCTCCACACCTGTGCACCCCCAGCTCCCCCTAGGCTATTCGACGTGCCAGGTACGCCGTTGTCACGCTGTCTTGGGGATGACGTGCCTGGAAAGCAAAAACCATACCGGATCTGTACTCCTGTCATCTCTGCAGTCACAGGCCGATCGGTGGCTGACCCCACACCAACTGCAGATCGGAAAAGTGGTGTGTGACAATGGAAGCAATCTGTTGGCAGCGTTGAGACTAGGCAATTTAACACATGTGCCCTGCATGGCACATGTGTTAAATTTAATAGTCCAACGTTTTGTCTCCAAGTACCCAGGATTCCAGGACGTTCTCACCCAGTCCAGAAAGGTGTCGGCCCATTTCAGACGTTCCTACACAGCCATGGCACGCCTTGCTGACATTCAGCAGCGCTACAACATGCCAGTCAGGCGTTTGATTTCTGACAGCCAGACTCGCTGGAATTCAACGCTCCTTATGTTGGAACGTCTGCTGCAACAACAAAGGGCCGTCAACGAGTACCTTTTTGAACTGGGTGGTAGGACTGGATCTGCACAGCTGGGGATTTTTTTCCCCCGTTACTGGGTGCTTATGCGCGATGCCTGCAGGCTCATGCGACCTTTTGAAGAGGTGACAAATATGGTCAGTCGCACCGAAGGCACCATCAGCGACCTAATACCCTTCGCTTTCTTCCTGGAGCGTGCCGTGCGACGAGTGACAGATGAGGCTGTAGACCAGCGTGACGAGGAGCTGGAAGCGCACGATTTCTGGTCGGAATCACCAGAACGAACCCAGGCACCTGCTGCAACGCAGGGAGAGGTGCCAGAAGTGGAGTCAGAGGAGGAAGGTGGCTTTGTGGAGGAGGAGGAGGAGGACCAACAGGAGCAGGCTTCCCAGGGGGCTAGTGGTGACCTTTTGGGGACCCCTGGTCTTGTACGTGGCTGGGGGGAGGAGACCGTGGATGATGCAGTCCTTGATAATGAGGAAGCGGAGATGGATAGCTCTGCATCCAACCTTGTGAGAATGGGGTCTTTCATGCTGTCATGCCTGTTGAAGGACCCCCGTATCAAGAGGCTTAAGGAGAAGGACCTGTACTGGGTCGCAACGCTACTAGACCCTCGGTACAAGCATAAAGTGTCAGAAATGTTACCAACATACCACAAGTCCGAAAAGATGCGGCATTTACAAACCAGCCTGCAAAACATGTTGTACAATGCTTTTAAGGGTGATGTCACTTCAGGAACTCATCAACATTCCAGGGGCAGAGGTGCCAGTAATCCTGCCACGAGCACACCTGCAAGGACAAAGCCCTTTGGCCAGTCTGTAACGTCAGACATGCAAATGTTTTTCTGTCCAAGGCAGCGCCACAACCCTTCTGGATCCACCCTCAAAGAACGCCTCGACCGGCAGGTAGCGGACTACCTGGCATTAACTGCAGATATCGACACTCTGAGGAGCGATGAACCCCTGGACTACTGGGTGCGCAGGCTTGATCTGTGGCCAGAGCTGTCACAATTTGCCATGAACCTCTTGTCTTGCCCAGCCTCAAGTGTGCTCTCAGAAAGGACCTTCAGTGCAGCAGGAGGGATTGTAACTGAGAAGAGAACTCGCCTAGGTCACAAAAGTGTCGATTACCTGACCTTTATTAAAATGAATGAGGGGTGGATCTCGGAGGGTTACTGCACGCCGGAAGACTTGTTCTGACTTCTATGCAGCTGTCCTTCTCTTCAAGCCTCATGACTCCACACACAGCTGTCCTTTAGCGTCCTCCTCCTCCCTCCGCCACCGTTACAAACTAGGGTGCAAACCCTACTGGTTTAATTTTTTCTGGCCTCTGTGCTTCAGTGGCTGCAACCAAAAAAATGCATATTTTCTGCATTTATATGGCATAATTTTTCTGGCCTCTGTGCTTCAGTGGCTGCAACCAAAAAATTTATATTTTCAGCATTTATATGGCATAATTTTTCTGTCAACTGTGCTTCAGTGGCTGCGACCAAAAAAATGCATATTTTCTGCATTTATATGGCATAATTTTTCTGGCCTCTGTGCTTCAGTGGCTGCAACCAAAAAAATTTATATTTTCAGCATTTATATGGCATAATTTTTCTGGCAACTGTGCTTCAGTGGCTGCGACCAAAAAAATGACTATTTTCAGCATTTATATGGCATATTTTTTCTGGCCTCTGTGCTTCAGTGGCTGTGGCCAAAAAAACTGGGCAAACAATGCCTACAAGGTCAACGACGTTGACCTTGTAGGCATTGTTTGCCCAGTTTTTTGGCCACAGCCACTGAAGCACAGAGGCCAGAAAAAATATGCCATATAAATGCTGAAAATAGTCATTTTTTGCCATACGTTGACTCAACGTATATGGCAAAAAATGACTATTTTCAGCATTTACGTGACATATTTTTTCTGGCAACTGTGCTTCAGTGGCTGCAACCAAAAAAACTGGGCAAACAATGTCTACAAGGTCAACGTATGGCGAAAAATTACTATTTTCAGCATTTATATGGCATATTTTTTCTGGCAACTGTGCTTCAGTGGCTGCGTCCAAAAAAACTGGGCAAACAATGTCTACAAGGTCAACGTATGGCGAAAAATGACTATTTTCAGCATTTATATGGCATATTTTTTCTGGCAACTGTGCTTCAGTGGCTGCGTCCAAAAAAACTGGGCAAACAATGCCTACAAGGTCAACGTATGGCAGTTGTTTAAAGAGAACAGTAGATTACTAGCCAGCAAAGCTACCTAAGCTAAAATGTCCCTCAAATCCCTGCAGACTTCTGTCCCTCCAATACAGAGCAGTATCAAGCAGATTACTAGCCAGCAAACTTACTATCATCTGTCCCTGAAATCACTAACAGCTCTCCCCCTACACTATCTCTTCCAAGCACACACAGGCAGATTTTTCAGATACATTTTTGCCCTTGATCCCCCTCTGGCATGCCACTGTCCAGGTCGTTGCACCCTTTAAACAACTTTAAAATCATTTTTCTGGCCAGAAATGTCTTTTCTAGATGTTAAAGTTCGCCTTCCCATTGAAGTCTATGGGGTTCGCGAACCGTTCGCGAACCGTTCGCGAACCGCTCGCATTTTTGCGCAAGTTCGCGAATATGTTCGCGAACTTTTTTTCCGACGTTCGCTACATCCCTAGTCATGGAAAGTCAAACTGCAGTTTAATACAAGCTGAACATTTTGCAGTACGATTGTTAGATTTTTCTAGTGTGTATCAGGGGTCACTACACTCAAGCTCCAGATTTATCATCCAAAGAAAAATCTGATTAAAAATAGCAAACCTGATGCATTTAATAACTCTTCAGTGTTGTATTCGGCTTTTTTCCTCCTCAAGTGCATCACAGGGGGATTGCATTATGCCAGAGATATGTTTGACCTAGATTTAGCAGCCAATAAAAAAATCTTGCTAGGAACAAGCTCTCCAAACTCTGTAATATAGCACCCAGTAATACTGGAAGTAAATCTCTGTTGTATTTAATACACATTGTTCAATAACATGGGAGTGTTTGGGGCAAGAATGCAAGCTCTCCTGTATATCTGTAAGGTGCATAGCCGCAATACTTTACATTCAAATGAAATTCCTTATGCGTTTACATCCCTTTGGGTCTAGATTAACACACCTACCTCCTCAGTTAGCCTCTCGGCAATCTGTCAGATCTCTGAGTTGGTCCCACAAGTGCAGTTGTGGAGGAGAAGTTGCAGCAGTCAAGAGAAATGTTTAAAACAAATAAAAAGGAGGAGGGTAACCATAAAAAGATTTTAGTTGTTTAAGGGAAAGGGGTGAGTGAACCACCAAAAAGTGTCATTGGAAAAATGAATCATTTCTCATTTGCCAAACTTTTATTTGTGAATAAAACAGCTTTTTTAGTATATGCTGGGCCTCATCTAAATATCAGTATGGGCATCATTTAGGTGTATTGTCAACAATCTCATACAGTCAGCACAAAAGAAACATTGTGTGGCACAGAGCACAAATGTAAGTCTAAATTTATTGTCCTATCACACAAGTACGCAAGTGTGTAGCTCAGGTTCCAATGCAGAAATACTACTGCACCCTGCATATTGTCCTATAGTAATAATAAATATGTGCTAAGCCATAGGCACAGTGATAAGGGAATCTGTCGTGAATAGCATTGAAGTCAATAGGCAACATATTTTTGACACGCGTCAATTTTTACGTGCAACTTTTTTTTCCCCTCACTCCAAATGCATTTAAGTCAATTGGCATTTTTTCTTGTGGTGACTTTTTTGTCTTTGAGACTTTTTGTCCTAATGCATTAAAGCCAATGGGTGTTTTTTCTCAAGTTGTATCTTGCTCAAAATGCATTAAAGTTAAAATGGCCGTTTTTTCTTCTGATGACCGTTTTGCCTCGGAGAATTTTTTAGGGGCAAATTTTTGCTGTAGATGTCGAAATGTAGAATTTCACCACAAATTCATGCCTGGTGAAAAAATTTGCTCATCACTACATAGGCATACTATATGTTGCAAAACTGCTAAATGATAAGGAGGCAAGCTGAGAGTTTCTCTGTCTATGATTTGCCACAAGTTTGTTCCAGTTTTTATATTGTAAAACTGCTAAATGATAAAGAGGCAAGCTGAGAGTTTCTCTTTCTATGATTTGCCCCTAGCACTGTGGCCTTAGTTAGTAAAGGAGGTTTGTTTCATACAAGGCATGGGAATAAATAGTACGGAGTAGAGCAGAGAAGGAATGAGCTGCCAGGGTCCAAGATAAATGTTGGGCATTATCCCCTCTAGAGCTTATTACATACCTGTGAGAGATTTGCTGCATGAATAATATTTATTACTTGCACCTTGCATTGGAAGCCAGTAGTGAAGACACACAGAGCTAGTAGCAGCTACTTGCCATTGCTACAAAATAGACAATCGTGTTAACTGGCTTTCCTAAGTCACTTCATGTGTGTTCTAGTAGAGGCGATTGTCAGCAGGGTATTTTCTGGCATTTTGTAGCCACGACAAGTAGCTGTTACCATGAGAATTCGGCCCTCTCTGGGTTGACACTGTACTTTCCCACTCTAGTTAATTTAAAAGCTACAAATGCCATATGTTGTTGTGTGTGATGGGAGTTGATGGCATTGCATCCGTCAGCTTAAACAAGGGCTGAGTTTATATAATGCAGGCAGTGGATTTTGGAGCATAGTTCTTGATACATGATATAGCAGCAGCATGTATGCCCTGCAAACCAGCTCCGTGCTGGGATATATCATGTAAATGGTCCTGGTAGCATAAGCTGCATCTGTGTACCATTTATCATGTATCATTTATACATTACTTATACTGTTCGGGTATGCTAATGTTTCTGAAATCTGCATGTTTTTTTGTGTATTTCATGCCTGAATCATAAGAGTCCCTGTACCTGTTACAAGCAATAGTATATATCTGTGTAACAGCTCATGTTTAGATCACCTAAGGTCTTTGCTTGGTTAATTGTGCCTGTTTAGTTGCAGTTACATTAACACTAGCATCTCAAAGTTGCTCATCCCAGTAGGATACAATGGACTGGGTTTCCATGGCAACAGCAAAACCTCCAGAATGTATAAACAGCTTGGTGTTTGTGCTGCACTGTGAGTTTTGGGTCGGGGGGGGGGGAGATGGTACTGGTGCACGGGCAGAGATTGTGCTTGTTAATATGACATCCAGGTTGCAACCAACATCATCTCACCCCCTGAATATCTGCAATGTAATGAGGGGAACCAAGTAAAATACTTAAGCCCTTACAGTCATTTTCTCAGAATGTGGCATAGCAGCATGAAGAGATGACAGGCTGAAGTTGCTGGAAGCATAGGGATTTGTTTTATAATGCATTGTAAAAATCCCGATTTTTTTTTTTTTCAGGAGTACATTGTGTCGCAGTGGTTGACACTGCTTATTTTCTCCTTTAAACCATAATATGCTGCTACTTTTTGTTTTTAAATCAATTCATAGATTTTCTAAGGTGTGAAGCGATTTCAGGTGACTTAAATGTGGTTAGACTAACGCTCATAATTAGGCATTTGTCACAGATTTTGTGCCTGGCACTTTTTTCTGATTGTTCAGGAATAAAAGTCCATAATGACCTAGTAATCATAGGAAAGAAGTGACAGGATACAAGTTAGTGTTGCGGTTAGTCATAGTTCAAAGTAGATTTTACTTGCAATAGTTGCAATTACATGCAAGGATTTTAGTACAAGTATGAGATCTTTTATACAAAATGCTTGGGGCCAGGAGTTTTATGGATAATGTAATCTTTCCACAATTTGGATCTTCATACCTTAGGTCTACTAAAAAATCATTTAAGCATTAATTAAACCCAATAGGATTGTTTTGCCTCCAACGGGAATTAATTATATCTTAATTGGGATCATGTACAAGGTACTGTTTTATTAGTACAGAAAAAAAGGGAATCATTTTTAAAAATGTGAATAATTCCATTGAAATTGAGCCTATGGGAGATGGCTTTCCTGTAATTTGGAGCTTTCTGGAAAATGAGTTTCCGTATAGCAGATCCCATACCTGTACTAGAAAAGTAGTGGGCATGTGCTGCTAGAGAATAGAGAATAAAGAAATTTGGTATCTAAAATGTAACCATTCACCTTAAAGGAGAAGTAAATCATAAATAAAGAAGTAGCTAGAAATGTTGTACATTGTTTTGAGCTTCTATAGCCCAAGGCAACCACAGCCCTTTAGCAGTAAAGATCTGTGTCTCCAGAGATGCCCCAGTAGCTCCCCATCTTCTTTCCTGCTGATTCACTGCACATGCTCTGTGCTGCTGTCACTTACTGAGCTTTGGGACCCACTCACAATATACAGTACACATAGAATAGAAATGTCACAATATAAGGCTGATTAGTAATTAATACAGATAATTACTACATGGCAACACAGAAACCAGTGCAACTAGCATCATTGAATAATCAGCCTTGTAGCATCATCTAATATTACAGGCCATCCTCATGTTCTGCTTGATAATTTGTGACAACCCCTAAGCTTAGCTTCTCAACAGCTGCTCAGAGCCCACTGAGAATGTAAGTGTCGCAGACACTTTACAAAATTTTGACCCCCTGTGACAAGTTTGAAGGCCCGGATCATTGCTGCTATTGACAAGTTGAATCTTTAGGCTGGTGCAATAAGTGCAGTATAGAAAATATGGCAGTTTTGGCCATACTCATTTTTTGGGTTTAGTTTTCCTTTAAATTAAAGAGGATTTAGCATCTGTAGTAATATTATGCATTTTTATTACTTATAAGATGCATCCATTACAGGTATTTTAGAGTGTGCTTGCCTTTAGCTGAACAAATGAGATGTAGGTGCCAATAAGTCTTCAGGGAAGATAGATTATTATATTGTACAGTGCTGTTCAACTGACAGCCTGCGACCCCACCTTGGGTGGCCCCCACATTAAGTCTGCCTGCTGTGACTGCTTACCCTGTGTAAGCTTTAAAAGGCATCAGTACTGAGAGTGCCCATATTGTTCACCTGTTCACACCTCACACAAACTGCTGGAGGGGCACCAACATTGTGTCACTGTATGTAGCACAGTATGAACTGTTCATCTTAGAGTGGTCCTGATAGGTTTCCCTCCTGCTGTATTCTGCCTGCCCTATGCTCCCTGTGTGTGCCATACTCTTCCTGCCCTATTCTCCCTGTGTGCCCTACTCTGCCTGCCCTATGTTCCCTGTGTGTGCCATACTCTGCCTGCCCTATGTTCCCTGTGTGTGCCATACTCTGCCTGCCCTATGCTCCCTGTGTGTGCCATACTCTTCCTGCCCTATGCTCAGTGTGTGTGTGCCATACTCTGCCTCCCCTATGCTCCCTGTGTGTGCCATACTCTGCCTGCCCTATGCTCCATGTGTGTGTCATTCTTTGCCTGCCTTATGCTCCATGTGTGCCATACTCTGCCTGCCCTACTCTGCCTGTATCTGCCATACTCTGCCTGCCCTAAGCTTCCTGTGTGTGCCATACTCTGCCTGCCCTACTCTGCCTGTATCTGCCATACTCTGTCTGCCCTATGCTCCCTGTGTGCCATACTCTGCCTACCCCATTTTACCCATGGGAAGTGTGCTTAGTAGGGTTTGTTTTGGGCATTTGTTAGTATTTGGAAATTGTTTTTTAGGGCCCTCTAAGGTGTTTAGTCATGTGTGTGTGTGTGTGTGTGGGGGGGGGGGTGCTGTGCTATCCACAGGGGAGGAGGGACATTTGGATTTAAGGGTATGTTTTTATATGACTTACATTTTTCAGGGATGAGTAATATCCCTGCAGTGAGAAATAACCATTTTATCATCCCTCCACCATGTA